>NC_090764.1:32984725-32989725 GCF_036898095.1 Palaemon carinicauda
TTGTTAATAATGGGATCTTGGGAGCCACAACTCCAGCCCGCACAAACGAACGCACTCAGAACTTAATTATGAAAGCGCGAAAACTATGCCAGTCAGATTATCAACCTGTAGTTAGTGACATTACAACTGGAGACGAGCCACCCGGGAGGAATGGTCAATTTCCCTTTAGCATTGAAACATGGGACATATGTGTGTGTATGTGTGTGTGTATATATATATATATATATATATATATATATATATATATATATATATATATATATATATATATATATTACTAGATAAGATACAACCATAGTACCATATAAGGAAAATCTGCATGCTACAAGTCCTAGGGCTACAATAGGGAAAGTAGCCAGTGAGGAGAGGAAAGAAGGACATAAACTGTATATGCAAAATAATGAATAAGAAATATGAAATATCCAAATATCAGTAATGGCGGTACAATTCATTTGTCATATACTAACTATAAAGAGAGACCTGCTTAAAATACATCATTTGCAACAACTCCCAGATTCTGAAATGCCACCGATTCAACTGCCCGATTAGGAAGATCATTCCACAATCTGGTTACAGTTGAAATAAAACTTCTAGAATACTTTATAATATTGAGCCTTGTGGTAGATAAGGCGCGATGGTTAGAATTGACTGCAAACAAAGTAATATGAACCTTATGGTACAGTCTGGAAAGATCTGAATGCAAAGGATGGTCAGAATTATGCAAAATCTTAAGTAACATGCATAAAGAGCTAATTGAAAGAAGGTGCAGGAATTAACATCCTGATCAAGATAAGAAATTTCATAGACTGCAAGTTTTAGTTCAACATACTATGATGAGAGTCATTAGCTGAAAACGAGATAGGAGAACAATACTCCTATAGAAACAAGGTAAAAAGAAAATATTACAACATTCTTTCAGAATAGGGTGATTACCCACTCACTTCACCGTTGGCGGTTCCTCACGGTCCTCCGACGCCTCCATCACTGGCCACAATCCAGAACCAACATAAGCAACTCTGCTAGATACTTCACCCCGACTTGAGTACTTCACTGATTGCCCAATTACATTTTGAAGCTACAGCAATTCTGATTTCAATTTCTTCTTTTACCTCGTTGTCTATGGTTATTGTTGAGCCCAGATATTTGAACTGACCCACCACCTCCAGCATTAACCATCTAAGCTTTATAAATTTAGTCCAGCTCCTTTCCTCCCCTTGAAATTTTCATTACCTTGGTCTTACTTTTACCAATTTCTACACCAACTTGTTTTGCTCCTCTTCTAAAGTTATTGACTTGATTATTGCGTTCTGCAAAGTTTTCACCCAGCAGATCGACATTATCTGCATATGCAACCCTGTCAACTTACCACATTGGTCATCCTGACTTCTAGTCTTTCTTATGGTGTGTGCCACATCACCCATTCCAGCGCAAGATTGAAAAGGAGACACGATAATGGACATCCCTGCTTCAGTCCACTCTCTATGTTAAAAGGGTCAGTAAGATCTACTCCCAATCTCATTCATCTCTTGTTTTATGGTAACATCTGAATTAGCTGTACTGATTTTTCTGGTATGCCGGATTTTCTTAATTTGCTCCCCATAGATGGCCTTTGGATGTTAGCATATGCCTGCTTGAAATCAACAAACACATGCTAGCTATCATTATTATATTCTTAGTGTATCTCGCTCAACTGACGGAGTAAAATTATGTTGTCAACTGTGGACTTGTCCAGATGAAACCAGTTTGATAATCCCTGACAATATTATATTAATATTGTAGCAACCTCCCATATCATTGTTTCACTATTATTTGTAACTCATGGTGAGAATACATAAAATTCAGTAGTTACTGCTTTTTGTTTTATCACCATTGTTGTGATACAAATACACCTTCCTTCCATTCTTCAGGCATCCTTTCAAAATCATAGATTCTTTGGACCACTTTGCATATTTCAGTTTATACTGCAATTTTTGCCCACGGTAATTAACAAGTTCAACAATAATTTTGTCAATTCCAGTTGCCTTATTGTTACCTAAGCTCTTAATAACCTATAATTTCATTGTTACGGGGGTCTCCTTTAATTTCATGGTTGCCTACTATTTCCTCCACTATGTTTTCTGGAGATGGTCTGTTCAGTAATTAAAAAATAGATCCCCTAGGATAATTAATAAATCATGTCTAGCTATATTGTTAATCACATCTTCTAACATGTTATACCATTCATCCTTCAGATCATTCCCACTCACTGGGACCTTAAACCTAATCACCCTTAAACTCAGTCTTGCAGCCTACTTGAGATGCCCTCAAATTCCTCAACCTGTGCATGTAGTGAATTGCTTGTATAAATTCCACACACTCCTAATGTCTTCCGTCGCTCCTCCCACCATACAGTACTTACCCACTCTCCAATTCCCATTCCCCAGTACAAACATATTTCTTGCAAGGAAGAAATTTTACAGTCACATCTTTCAAGCTCTCTCCACCTCAACTGTTGTACATTGTACTTGGTCTGTACATTATTCGGATGTTCCACTATGTACATTCAACTGAGATTGTCCAATTAATAGTCCTTAATGGTCCTTCTTCATCAACAGAGCATCTAAATCATAAAAAAAAATTCTCAATAACCTATTTGTTTAAGCAATGAAGAAAAAAATAGACCGAAGTGTTTCTCAAGAGTCAATTTGCAACAATGACTTAAAACTAGAATATTAAAGGAATTGTATACAGTATAGGTAAAGAAACATTATCAATGCACAGATCTGGTTGTTGAGGAGCAACTGTCTTCCAAGTACTTACAGCCATACTTTGAGTTTGGTTAGGATTCAAATTCATGACCCATAAATTGCACCATGCACTATGCTGGCTAGACTTCAATGAAGGGATTTAGGAACTCCAGATCTACATTCAGGAAATTGCATTAATGCCAAGAGAATAGAATCACTTTCATATGCAACGATCTTGTTTTTTTAGCCCAAGTTACATGTGTATATAGTATGAAAAGTAATGGGGAAAGAACACTACCCTGAGGAACACTAGATATCAAAATCCTATATTCACTTTGGTACCCATCACGCTCGTAAACTGTAACGGTATTGTTCTTATTTGTCTTGTGTGTAAGCTTGCTAGCTCATCTTTTATTTTATCTGACTTTCAGTGACATTTTTGCTCGCAAGTCCTGGTATATAAGCTTATTGTCTGTTTTATAAAATTCAGTTGGATTCACCTTGCCTCTCAGTTATAACCTAACGGCCCACTCGCACAATGGGCAAAGGCAGCACTATACATGTGTGTGTGTATGTGTGTGTATATATATATATATATATATATATATATATATATATATATATATATATATATATATAAATATATATATATATATATATATATATATATATATATATATATATATATATATATATATATACATATGGTTATGTATATATATGGACATATATATGTTATATTTACATATATATATATATATATATATATATATATATATATATATATATATATATATATATATATATATATATATATATATATATATATACAGTATTTATATACGAGTGTGTATGAGCGCAACATAACGTACAAACGAAATAAAGTTGTAGGTTCTGGTGAAGCTAAACGAATGAGGCAAAAAGGGAAAGATCAAAGACAAAGCCATCAGAGGGGAAATGAAATCTAGAAAAAGCCCAACAGAGTCAAAATAAGCCCCATGCTTTTGAAATTCCCAGACACCTTTTTTTTTTTTTTTTTTTTAAACATTGGCTTCATATTTCGAAAATTTACTCCAACAGTGAAATAAAGTTTACATGGATATTATAACTTAGCAGTCACATTCAAATATTTCTCCGAGGTGCTCAAAGAAAATTATGAGAGAGTTGTGTATTCTAATGAAATTAAAAAGCCTCTCTCACATTTTCCCCACATATATAGATATCAATAAATGGCTAACACTCCTTATTTAAACCTATTTGAGAATTTTGGTTGTCTTAAGCGTCGCTCATGGATGGTAAAAGAAAGTGTTAGTTCTCTCTAGCTTGAAGGCACACTCAAGCACACTATTCAATCTATTTTCTCTTTCTTCTCTTTACATTTTATTATATGCGACATATACAGTATACAGTATATCAGGACGGCTTGCAGGTGGAACTCTTACTGGATGTTGGATGTAGTAATTGTCTTTTATTTCTTCTGGCGTTGCCTTTGTAACTAGTGCCTTATCTTAGGGCTAAAGGTCACTTTCTGAGGTGCTGGCCATCGTAAAGGATGGGGCTTCTCCTTGTCCCATATATATATATATATATATATATATATATATATATATATATATATATATATATATACATATATATATACATATATATATATATATATATATATATATATATATATACTGTATATACATGTATACATACATACATGCATACATACATACATACATACATACAAGTGTGTATATATATATATATATATATATATATATATATATATATATATATATATATATATATATATATATATATATATATATATGTTACGTTAAAGTTCCTCCCTATACAGTCACTTGTCAGCATCCAAGTATGTGAGGCCTCAGCATTAAAGATAAGGTGAATATCTTAGCTCTTCATCTTACTCTCTGAGTATTACTTCTGGTGCAAGGTGAACGGATAGAAGACTGCCATCTGGAAGTGGTAGATCACAAACGTCTTGGTCCATTTGCTGGTACGCCTAAAAACTGGTAATAATTGATCATTTGATCAAAATAATCAACATTACCCATAAAAGTGCCTTTCTGCCGATGTTTGAGATCCACCAAACCAACTCAGCACTGTTAATGGTGGTTACCAGTTTGAAGAGGGTTACGTGCTTCCAGTTGATTGCAAATGTATTGCCAATCATTTGGTCGTACATCCTATTTCTGGGAATGTTAGTTCTTGTAAGTAGTAGCAGTGTTTTGGAACCCCGTCCAGGGAGCCGAAGAGTGCCGC
>NC_090764.1:32997225-32999725 GCF_036898095.1 Palaemon carinicauda
TTGCAACGTTTCGAAGAGATTTTCTCTTCATCTTCCAAGCAGGGTCGGAGTATAATGAAGAAATGTGGTTGATGATGGTGATAGATTGCCTGGTTATTGCATAAACCCACAGCCCCCTATGACATGTTGGAATCTCAGTTCTGGTATGCAGAGATTTTTATTGGTGAGTAGTTGGCTGCGTGACCTCGTATACTTGAACAGTTCTCTGCTCTCTTGTCTAGTATTTTCTTGGGTGTAAATAGTAATTCCTTGGGCGAGTACGGAATTACAATTTTGACAAAGCAGTGTGCTTAGCACTCAGGCCTCTTTTACACCTGCTGCCAGGGTATCATTGGAAATGGAATTTGAATAGGTATACAACTTTGGCCTTCTTTGGGTTGTCTTATTTTTCATAGCTTTCATTATCTGATTACAAATTATTAGGGTTAATTTCTTATTTTGGTCCACGGTAGAGATGTTATCAGTAATGATTTATTTCAGCGCACGTCTTTCTCACGCAGAATTTCTCTGTATAAAATTTTAGCCATGTTAGTAGGTGCCAAGTCATGCACTGATTTCATAACATCAGTGGAGGCTGAGTCCCTTTTCACCAAAACCCATGTTGACAAAAACCACTGACTTAATCAGGGAGAAAATACCCAGGGATTCACCAATGCCACTGCTTAATGATTCTAAAACTAGCATACATAACTTGCTAGAGATATGTAAAAAGAAAACCCAGTTTTTATGTACCTTTGATAGATGTTTATACAGAAATATGTTGTTGCCATAGATCACCTTTTTGGCGTGATTTTTACCAATTCCTACATAGGAATTGTTGAAGAGCGAGTCAAAAGCCTGACATTTAAATCAGAGGAAATTTATAAAGTTTGTACAGGCTAACAATGTTCAGGAGATAAAAAAATATGACAGAAGTTCCAAGAATGCTGCAGGCAATAATTCCATCTGAGTTTACTAACCTGAACTCAAGTGGGCTTCTGTACATCTGTTTACCCTAAATCCAACACCTGGTAACTCTACAGCAATGTATAAGTCCACCAACAACCAATTTTTTTATATGCGAGCCTTGAATCACTGCTCATCCTGCAAAGCCACTCATAAAAAACTTGTCCGAGCCTGCCAAAGTCCTTGTTGATAATGCTTATTCCCACTGCAATGTTAACTGGGAAAATATTAAGGTCCTGTCTTGATGATACAGCAATGAGGCAGGACCCACCACCTACCTGTTTACTGAAGCTCTTATAATAAGTTGGATGCACAAGAAATATCTTGGAGATAAATGAGTCATTTAATAAAATCATCTCTGATACGATCTCTACCGTGAACTAGGAGGACAAAGTGATCCTAATAGCTTATAACAAAAAAAAAAAAAAAAAAAAAAAAAAAGAAAAGAAAAAAAAAACCTAGGTGTCCTATCCTGAAAAACAACCTGACGTTGTCTACCAGTTCATCTATCCCACGACAGCTGTACTGGCATTAGAATAATGCATCTCTCTGAACTACAGACTTGCCGTGTTTAACAAAGTGCATCCCAAATAAATTTACATCGGTTTGCAGTAAAGATTTCAGCATAGATAAATTAAATATTCATATATAATCAGCAACGTATGACGAAAGACACCTGGAAATCCTTTAGGCATTGCTCATTTAAAAGAAGTGATATCTCAATAACATATAAGAAATGTTTCTCATATCTATTAATACAAGAAGAATTTTGATAAACACCCAGGACAACCTTCAAGCAAATTATCAGTTTATAAGGAGTTAATTACTTGGCAGAGTGCCTTAGCTAATCAAATCTGAGTACACAGATAAGGAAATACTACTTTTTATGCACAAGATAAGCGTTGGATGAGGATGACTACTGGAATGAGGAACTCCGCCAAGCAGAAAATGCATACGCCAACTGCTTACCCATAGAAAAATCCCTGCCCATCTTTATTAGGCAGAATGCGGGTGTAAATAGCGTAAATATACCCACACTTTTTGAGGGTTGTGGTTTTACAATACAAAGTTCTCTTTTGGGGAAAAGGACAGGCAATCTAACGAACAAATCTCATTTCTTTGGTATATTGGCCTTGACTACGACCTTTCCTGGAATATGGAGAGAAGCACTCTTCGAAGGATCGCAACAAGAGAGGAAGAAACTGACGAACCCAGACCAGCACTGGGTAACGAATTTGGACTACTCCTGTAAAACCTGCCTAACCTTCTTAGTTTTTGTACAATAAAGGAGAAAATAGCGTGTGGAAAGTAGTAGAAAGAAAATAAGGAAAATAGATATAATTTCTGACCCAATGATTTTGATTAATTCAACATGTTTGAAAAAGGGGCTTTTATCATGCAGTTATAAAGTCTTTTTTTTCATTAATAATCATAATAAGTAAAAAAAAAAAAGATATAACGCAACAGAAAAAAATAGCAAACATAAAATAATAATAGTAATATAATACCTATAATGATTATAAGTTCTAACTTTGTTTTAGGTAAATAAATGAAA
>NC_090764.1:33004725-33024725 GCF_036898095.1 Palaemon carinicauda
GGAATACATCTTCCCAACCCAAATCCCGCAGCATCCACTGGAAAACCAAGCAGCCAATGTAACGCTGCTGAGGTGGCATTCTGCTCCCTGCCACAAAAATGCTAACGTAATTATAAGAGGCGAAACTGCTTGCAAAGGCGTTATTGCTGGATAGTCGAAAGGGAGTGAAAGTAATGGGGAGAAAGGATGAATCAGTAGTGTGGTCTGGATTTATTTCGTACTTTTGAATTATTGTTCTTTATCCCCATTATGCGTTTTTTTCTACTGGTTTTCTTTATGGGGGATACATTCTATCGTTAAATTTTATACAACTCTGTATCTCTGCACATTATTTTTCTCAATTTTGTACTGTTTATCATGCTAGAATTATGTATTTATTATAGATAATTGTCAGTAGATGTGGTGGTACAGATAGGTTCATGGTAAGCTTTAAAGCTAATGAAATGTACTAGGCAGTTTTACCAGTTAAGAGGTTTTTAAACATCATGGATCCTCACTATATATATATATATATATATATATATATATATATATATATATATATATATATATATATATATATATATTCATATATATATAATATATCCTATATATGTATATTATATACATACATATATATATATATATATGTATATTATATACATACATATATATATATATCCTATATATATATATATATATATATATATATATATATATATATATATATATATATATAAATATTGTATATATATAGATATGTACATATATATATATATATATATATATATATATATATATATATATACATATATACATTATATTTTATATATATATATATATATATATATATATATATTTATATATACACACATATATATATATACACACATACATATATATATATATATATATATATATATATATATATATATATCTATATATATATATATATATATATATATATATATATGCTTGTGTGTGTGTTTGCTTGTGTATAATGAGTAATTATAGACGACTGATGTCTCTAAAAGGAGAGGCACCAAGGGATATACATTAATCTTATTTTCCTTTTAAATCAAAATAGGAACTACACACGCAGAAACCTCCCAAAACTTCAACTGGTTCCCGTCCACATACAAAAGACATATTGACAGCGCGGTATCCCAACTAGAACACAATAAATCCCTGACGTCTATCTTGCATTCCGTCTCGCTTTGCAATGGACATTTGTCTTTTTTATCTGTGGAATTCTTTCGGCCTTATTTTGTTTTTAAATTGAACGTTTGGAAATTATGCAATTTTTCCCACTAAGTTATCGTTCTCCATTCTCTCCACATGATCATTAACCATTTCAAAACATTCTTTAGCATTCTTTTCTGTCTAGTAGACACTCACTTCTTGGATAGAAAGGCCCATTTGTTCCAATACTCTTTTTACTCCATCTCTCAAGTTCTCCTCAGACTCCTTCATTTTAACGCCTCTGAATTACCCACCTACTTAACCCATCAATCATCCTTAATTTTCTTTGAGTGACAAAATCATCTGTTTATATGCACTAAATTTCTATCTGATCACTTCCGTATTTCTACATTATTTCTTTACTGCAAAAATAGATTTGTTGTCTTTATCTAAAGACAAAAACAAAATTAGGAAAACCTAAATATAAAATGTAACAAAAAGTGCGAAATTTAGTTCAGCCCTACTTTATATTAAAATTAATTGCATCTTTTAATATTTAACGGTTATGTATATTTTGCATAATTATAAAAAAATTACGATTTACATTATGATAAAAAAACTTATTGGAAATAGGATATTTAGATTTAGATAAGAGTATTCTGGAAATATACGAGCGAGATTGGGTACAATATAGAAGACGAAGCTAATTTTGTATTTAACTACCACTTCTTGTAACTCCATAACTGAATGGTATGTACCCCAATTTACAATAATTTGGAAAACTTCATATATCATCAAATTTTATCTTAGTTCTTGTTTCATTAATTGCTTCTATTATTATGTTATTTCTTCTTTCATTAATTGTTTTTATCTTGAGGGTTATTTATTTTAAAAACCAGTCAGTCATCTATAGGTTAAGAAAGGAGATAATTCAAAATAAAGATGAAATATGAACAATTTGAATATCCATAACATTTCCTCTAACGAGAGAGAGAGAGAGAGAGAGAGAGAGAGAGAGAGAGAGAGAGAGAGAGAGGGGGGGGCATTAATCATATACAGTACTGACAATAATAATAATAATAATAATAATAATAATAATAATAATAATAATAATAATGATGATAAATTAACAGATACCAAATATCTCGATGCATTTAAAACCAGAGATTACACAAGATTGAGATCAAAAGACTAACCAGTTATTACATTTTTAGTATTTTGTTATAAATCAATCACAAATACAACAAAAGAATATCTTTACAATGATTATTTCAAAAGGGAAAAGATTTGTTTTATTAACAAATAGAATGTTATCGTATTATCAAAAATTTCATATACATTCTAATATCTTTATTTTTTCATCCTAAAAAAGAGACTTCATCTTGGAAAAACTACCATTTCAAAATATGATAAAATAGGTTCCAAAGCCTTTAGCTTTACTTCAGAGAGAGAGAGAGAGAGAGAGAGAGAGAGAGAGAGAGAGAGAGAGGAGGCTCTTGATATTATCGGCATTAGTTTGTAATGTTCAGTACTATACCGTTTTTGCTGACAGTACATTCATTGTTGTAGTGTATTATATATTTATATTATACAATTAAAGTACTTTAGGTAGATTTACAAATAAAGTAAGATAGGAAAAAAAATCCATAGACATTATTATGAACCACATGAGTGCCCCAAACTCAATTGCTACGAATAATGAAACAAATTATATACACATACATACACACACACACACACATATATATATATATATATATAAATATACATATATATATATATATATATATATATATATATAGGCATACGTATGTGTATATACATACATATATATATATACATATATATGTATATATATATATATATATATATATATATATATATATATATACTGTATATATAGATATATGTATATATATATGTATATATATATATATATATAATATATATATATATATATATATATATATATATATATATATATATATATATACACATATATACACAGTATGTGTATGAAGCCGTTGGTTTTCCAGGGCACCAGCCACCCGTTTTGATATTACTGGTAGAGAGTTATGGGGTCATTTAACTGGCTAGACAGTACTACATTGGATTCTTCTCTGTGGTTACGGTTAATTTTCCCTGTGCCTAGACATACACCGAATAGTCTGGCCTATTCTTTACATATTCTCCTCTGTCCTCATACTCCTGACAACAGTGAGATTACCAAACAATTCTTTTACACCCAAGGGGTTATTGCACTATCATTGTTCAGTGGCCACTTTCCTGTAGGTAAGAGTAGAAGAGGCTCTTTAGCTATGGTAGGCAGCTCTTCTATGAGAAGGACACTCCAAAATCAAACCAATGCTCTCTAGTCTTAGGTAGTGCATTAGCCTTTGTACCATAGTCTTCCTCGATCTTCGGTTAGAGTTCTTTTACTTGACGGTTCATTCTGGCACACTGTTCTATCTTACTTCTCTTTCTCTTGTTTTGTTAAAGTTTGTACATTTTATACAGGAGATATTCGTTTTGGTGTCGTTGCTGTTCATAGAATATTTTAGTTATCCTTGTTTTCTTTCCTCACCGGGCTATTTTCACTGATGGAGCCCCTGGGCTTATAGCATCGAGCTTTTCCAGCTAGGGTTGTAGCTTAGCAAGTAATAATAATAATAATAATAATAATAATAATAATGGGGATAAATTAAAGTGGTATAAGGGTTTCCATATTATACTGGCCAGCAAAGCTGTACTAGTCAGGACCACCCATTTTAAGTTGAGGGTGTTATGAGCGATCAGACTAAGCGGACTAGAATCGGCTACGTCTGTTGCTGTTCTTATTGTATGCATATGTATGTATGTATGTATGTATGTATGTATGTATATATATATATATATATATATATATATATTAACATGACAAAGAAAAACGAAGAAAAGGAAGCATATTCAATTCTTTAAAGGTTATCGAGGAAAAATTAGATGACCATATTTTCATTTTCCTTCGAATAGCAAATACTCTGTCAACTGGATAAAATAAGAACCCCGGGGGAGGATAGGCTGGCAGGGCCATGTTAGCATTATCCGCAGCTCACTTGTATTACGGTGCCGTCTAAGGCCGCATTAAGGCCGCTTATTTTGGTGAAATTGAGCAAATGAATAATGGCCGCCATTTGTCTTCATTGTCGAGGAGTTAGTGGCACCGACTGGGCGAGTTGGGGCTACGAGAGAGAGAGAGAGAGAGAGAGAGAGAGAGAGAGAGAGAGAGAGAGAGCTTGTATATAATAAGAAAGAAAAGAAGAGAAACTGGAGTTCATTGTGGTTAATGTCAGTCATGTTTCTCTGGCTATAATAAAGTGTTCCTCACATATCTTACCATGTCTTTTTAAAACAGTGGACATAATTTCACCAATGTTCTACCGTAAATTTGTTCTTGTTACTTGACATTTGAAAATTACTCCAACATTACTCAAATATAATTATTCTTTGTTGAATAGCTTAATTCGCATCTGTCTATCGCAAGAAGCTCAACCTTTTACCAGTATTCAGTTCAAATAAATTACTATATTTAAATTTATGGGGAGCACTTTTTATTTCAACAAAAGTTAGTTCCCTATCTACTTTACTCCAGGAAGAATGAATTAAAATCTTACATTCTAGCTTCGATTTAAAACTATTGACTTTTAATATATGAAAGTCTAACCATCTCAGATTTGGCTCTTCGTTATATCCAATGACATTTAATTTTCAGCTTTGGGATGAAATTCATATCTCTATCACAATTATAATTGAATTTATAGTAAATATTGCTAAACAAATTTTTTCCATTAATGGAAATTGAAGTTACATATCAAATTTCATGATTATGTCTCCATCTTTTTATCACCGTGGTCAAATTCATTACTTTTTTTTATAAAGTAATGTACTTGTATCATATTTTGATGTTAAGTCTAATTACAGGCATGACTTTGTTAACTGGAATACCGACAAAGAAAAAAGCATATTATTACTAATACTATTACTTTCTATGCTACAACCCTAGTCGGAAAAGCAGGATGCTATAAGCCCAGGGGGCCCAACAGGGAAAATAGCCCGGTGAGGAAAGGAAACAAGAAAAAATAGAATATTCCAAGAACAGTGACAATATTAGAATAAATATTTTCTATATAAACTATAAAGACTTTGACAAAACAAGAGGAAGAAAAATTATATAAATTAGTGTGCCCAAGCGTACCCTCAAGCAAGAAAGGAGATGATGGTTGATAAAGTTGGGCCCCATTAAAATTGTTATTTTGGGGTTTCCTCCATCTATCTTTTTTTTTTCCTCAACCGATTTTTTTTTTCATTAAAAAACATTTGAAAAATAATTGAATTAACTGAACGTTGTAAATTGGAAATTTTCTTAAAATTTAATTCCTTTATCACATGCATTATTCTGTTATTGTATATAGGTCGATTTCATAGGGAAGCTTCCGTTTTATCAAAAAGTGAATGTAGAGATTATAAGTTATAAAGTTCTGTATTTCTTCATGTCTGAATGTTAAAAGTAAAAGTAATTTTTTTCACAGAAAATTTCATATCTTAAGGATTAGGGATTCAAAGTATTTTTCATAGATATTGATTGAATAGTTAAATATATATAAGCAGTGGCTGTTAACGGTAACTGCCTAACAACTGGGGATCATAAGGGCATAATTATCATATATGTTGAGCCCCTTCCCTCAAATCCAAATGGATCACACTCTATACACACACACACACACACACACACACAAACAAGTGGCTGGCATAAAACATTATCGTTTGTGTACTTTTCGGCCAAATTCTACGCTTCTGGCTTATTTAGCTATCGTCTTTAGTATTCTACGCATCTTTCAACATAACCGTGACATCAAAATTATAAATATAAAGATGAACAGTCAAAGGTATATTAAAACCATACCTTTCAGACGTGAAGCAAACGTTTAGTAAAGAGTACCATTCTGATTAAAAGAAAACGAAAAATGTACCCCTTAGAAAATGGTAGAAATATTCTTGATGGGATACTAAACAAAATAGCTTAATCTACAACTTATGAAGAAAATCAATATAATAATTTATAATCAAATATGTACAATGGGTTGCATACCGAACAGAGCTTGCGTAAATACAGTATATAAAAATAGATTTTAAGCAATAGGATATATTGTATTCGTAACGTTAAACTATTTGAAACATGAAATATACACGTCCTCCTAGTCAAAAATGCAAAAAAACTGAACTTCCAAAATTCCCTTTCAGAGATCTTGAGTCACTTTCCTTCAAGAAATAAGTAAAAGTCAAGTTTATACCACATTCAGTAAAACCTATGGCCCATTGTAAAGCATTCCCTTTAACGTCAAAAAGGAATTTTCCTAATCACCACGGAATTTTCCTAATCACCACAGTGGGATGATGATGAGATAATAATGATAATGAAAAAGAAAAATAGAAAGACACAAACACATACAAAACTGTGATTATACCACAAAAGCCACACCTATTACTAATATATGTTTAAGGTTACTAATAACACCGTCAAAAATTCCCATCCAGTATATTGGATGCAAGTTCGTTCCCTCCGCCCAACTAGTTAAGCTTGACAATTGAGGCGAGCGGTCGTTTCTCCTCGACCGCCCTTCCTTTACTGCTACGGAAAGCAACAGTCTGGAAATCCATCAAGCTAATGGGCTGATGGGAGGCAAAGTGAAGTGGCGGTTGATTGAAGCTTAACCTTCAAGCCAATAGCGAAATCGTGATTCGTAGTCAATCACACTGTTTTGCTTACTCTTCTCCATCTTTGTCTCTGTTGCATCTCTTCCTTTCTTTCTTTCTTTGATCTTTTGCTGATGAATTATTCCAAGAATTGAGCTCAAGCTTCAAGTTGCAAGCATCTCTTTAATCAGATGAGAATTAAGCATTGCTTTATTTCCACTCTCCTAGAAAACTATATATCATTTTTTTTTTCTTAATTATCACCTTTTTTTTTTTTTTATCATCACTTAATTCATTCTTCTTATTCCTTATTACGGTGGTGATCTCAATCGATAAAATTCTCAAATCCAAGGATAGCTAAACAGTGTTAAATGTTTCACTTTGTTTATGATAAACAAGGGCATTGTTCTTTGACAACATTGTTGATGAAAATTCTTATAGACATTTAACAGTTACTGATAATACTTCCGTTACATTTCCATTAAAAATGTTAGTGACCTTTCTATTAAGCTTTCTTGTTTCATGAACGTAAATATTCATGATGAAAAAATTGCTGTGTCGTCAATGTGTCTTAACATGAGAGATCATACACTATTTAGTCACAAGGAGTTTCTTAATGATTTTTGAACATTCATAAAACTCTTTTAACTGATTAAGCTAACCTTGAGGTATTATTATTATTATTATTATTATTATTATTATTATTATTATTATTATTATTATTATTATTATTATTATTAGCCAAGCTACAACCCTAGTTGGAAAAGCAAGATGCTATAAGCCCAAGGGCTCCAACAGGGAAAAATAGCTCAGTGAGGAAAGGAAATAAGGAAATAAATAAATGATGAGAATAAATTAACAATATATCATTCTAAAAACAGTAACAGCGTCAAAACAGATATGTCCTAAACTACCCGATTAGGAAGATCATTGCACAACTTGGTAACAGCCGGAATAAAACTTCTAGAATACTGTGTAGCATTGAGCCTCATGATGGAGAAGGCCTGGCTATTAGAATTAACTGCCTGCCTAGTATAACGAACAGGATAGAATTGTCTAGGGAGATCCGAATGTAACGGATGGTCAGAGTTATGAAAAATCTTATGCAACATGCATAATGAACTAATTAAACGACGGTACCAGAGATTAATATCTAGATCAGGAATAAGAAATTTAATAGACCGTAAGTTTCTGTCCAACAAATTAAGATGAGAATTAGCAGCTGAACACCAGACAGGAGAACAATACTCAAAACAAGGTAGAATGAAAGAATTAAAAATCTTCTTCAGTATAGATTGATCATCGAAAAACTTTTAAGAATTTCTCAATAAGCCAATATTTTGTGCAATTGAAGAAGACACAGACCTAATGTGTTTCTCAAAAGTTTCTCCTGAGAACATTGATTTGTGTTAAATGCACATAGTTGTATGAGGTTTTTTGAAGTTTTAAATGCAATATAAAAGAGATGGCGTATGATACTAATATTTTGTTCCACTGGAAAATCACTGATGTACTGTAGATATGTTATATGGACTGCCAAGGACTTTAAAATCCGTATGTTTTAACATCCAAAAAACAATTCTTCGACAAGTTGCCGGGTTAAAAATTAATATTTCAATCATCTAATACAATGTACATTATTTTCTCTTTCAATTTGCTTTATGAATAAGTTTAAATAAAGAAATAAGAGGCCTCTGCATCAAATGTATGCAACAATTGCTAAAAAACTTTGAAAGATTATTAAATGAGGATAATCTGAAAATTTTCTCCATCATTTATTCCCTTAAAAGGTACACAATTAATTACTCTTTACTAAGGAAAAAAATCTTTGAAAACAAATACCGGTAAACAAAAACAATTATTCCGACGTAGCAAAATTATACCGCACAAATTAATTATACCTTTAAAGAAAGCATAAACAAGCAAGGTTTTTAGATTGATCTGCAAAAGGACGGATAAATTCCATGGAAACGCTTAGATACGGAGCAGGATATAAAATAACGCTATCTACTGAGAATGTAGATTATTGGGAGTCTATTGTTGGAATCGTCTTAATACTATCAATCCTTTATGTATATGTATTTATGTGAACATATATATGTGTATATATATATATGTGTATATATATATATATATATATATATATATATATATATATATATATATATATATATATATATATATATATATATAGTGATAGCCCATATTCTTCGGTTTTTTAGCCCACAAAATTCTGAAATAAACTATTCTTTCACATATGTAAAGCCCCGTGTAATTGTTTCAATTAAGAATTATCATCATATACGTTCAATAACATTTGCTATACACAATACAGCGTCACTGAACCTGAATCATCATTTACGGATTGCTTTCAATGGTGTTTTCGTTATTATCATCATTATTATTATCATCATCATTGTTATTGTTATTCTTATTGTTATCATTATCATTATTATTAGGCTACTTGCTAAGCTACAACCCTAGTTGGAAAAGCAGGAGGCTATAAGACCAAGGGCTGCAACAGGGAAAATATCTCGGTGAGGAAAGGAAATTAGGAAATAAACTACAAGATGCTTAAGAATAACAACAGTAAAATAAATCTTTCATATATAAACTATAAAAACTTCAAAATAACGCGAGGAACAGATATGAGATACAATAGTGTGCCAAGTTTAACCTCAAGAAGACCTCTACCCCAAGACATTGGAAGGAGAATGTGTATAGAATAGACTATTCGGTGCATGTATAGGAAAAGGAAAAATGAGCCGTAACCAGAGAGGAGGATCAAATGTAGTGGTGTCTGGCCACTCAAAGGACCCAATAACTCTAGCAGTAGTATTTCAACGGGTGGATGGTACCCTGGCCATCTTACTACCTATAAACGATATAAAATTTACTTTGAGATAAATGCAAATTGGAAGAACAAACGTCAAGATTTTCATATTTGAATATATTCCATATAATGTACAACATGTGGCCATCAATGAAACACATGTGCTCTCTCTCTCTCTCTCTCTCTCTCTCTCTCTCTCTCTCTCTCTCTCTCTCTCTCTCTCTCTCTCCGTGCCTATTTTTAGTATTTTGTGATTTGAGTGTACAAAATATTGGACTGTACGCAATGATATACCTGTAAACATACAGATATGCAAATTCCCATATGTAATGCATATACTAATAAAAAAAATTTAAAAAAAAAAAATTTCATAAGTAAATAAACATTCAGCCCAGAAGTGAACCGTATCTGGGATATTTTATCCAACCACATATATTGCCCCTAGGAGATCTCCCGGCCCACAAAAGGACCTTTCCTTTAATATATCTTCCGGCTCTTTCATCCTTCAAACTTATATTCTAGAGGGGTTTTCGAAAGTAATAAAGCCCTATTTTGTAAAGTAGTTTAGGACCATCACCTTTAAACTCTCCAAAGATCTGAAGATATTTTAACGGTTTAAAATTTGATTCATTGTTATTCCTTTTCACGTACTGAATTTCGTTCCATATTACGAAGAAAGACAGGTGGGATTGTAAGGGAAAATATTCTATGAATGTTGATTATTTAAATGTTGAACTGTGGATCTATGAACGCGTTTCTGACATGCTTATAGACTGGAAAATATTCTTAGCAAATTAGAAGGGCTTAACAAAGATGATTATTTTTGTTAAACCAGCGGTACTGTAACCATGGCTGCCAGTCCCAAATGAAAGGAAAACTTTTTTTTTTTTTTAAGTTCTGTGGAAGATGACAAGCCCTCAAAAGGATGTTAGAAGTTCAAAGGTCAACGTATTCGTCTATATTCATCCATTCCAGGTGGTATCCATCCTTCTCCTCTCACAACATTCACTTTTTGTAAGGTAATGAAGAGTCTTGCATCTTTAGAGATTTGGTATACCACCAGCGTGACTTGCATTCCAGAACTATTCTTCTTGGCGTTAACAGATGAACAGAATTATTTTTTGTTTGTCGTTCGTTCAGTCTAACAATTAAATACTAAGCTTTTTCTTCGCTAAAGATTTTTCACCGATGAAGCTAATCCCTGAGAGAGGTAGTTGATCTATACACTTCAACCTTTAAATACTACTATTGCTTGGTTGTTTAAAATATCTTTAACTTTTAATTTCTTCAATGCTTTGAGTACAACTGTTTAATTCCATATTATCAACTAATCATGGCTTTTTCACATATTTCAATGAGGACTTATTATCTTTGCGGGAGTCTACTTATGAAATCCTTTTTAATTTCTTAGTTTATCTGTAATTTACTGTCTCTATTTAAATCTGTTGTTGTTGATTTTACATTTGATTTCTTACCAATACTACCACTGTTCCTTAAAACTTTACTCTTAGCTATTCTTTACTCGTTTACAATGACTTTAAAATTGAACCTATATTCTCTCTCTCCCTTTCTCTCTCTCTCTCTCTCTCTCTCTCTCTCTCTCTCTCTCTCTCTCTCTCTCTCTCTCTCTCTCTCTCAGGGACCTGGGGGAACCCAAACATAGAATAAGATAAGGTAAGGCTCACCTATATATACATAAATAGGTAGGCAAAAACACCCACCTCACACATAAATATGCATATGGATCCTGCTTTTCAATCTATGGTTGTAGTTTCGCAAGTAATAATAATAATAATAATAATAATACATGCATGCATACAAATACATACATAAATACAAAAACAGACACATACACACACAACACACACACACATATATATATATATATATATATATATATATATATATTATATATATATATATATATATATATATATATATATATATATACATATATATATATATGTTAGTGTGTGTGTTTGTGCCTGTATCTGTGAGTGCATGTTTGTAAGACGAGTATGTTTGCGTATCCATACTTCCAATCAAAGGACAGAACTAGATATGCTTAACACCAGAACAATCTCATAGGTAAAAAAAAAAAAAGAAAAAAAAATAGAAACATATATAAATATAAGAAAAAAAATCCTTGTCATTCTATCATCCAAAGTCGGGGTATCACTAAAATCGCGTCATAAGCCCAGATATAAGGCTGGCAAATTACACGCGAAATATTTTCCACGCGCGCACGTCACCATAACACGTTTTAATATCCTGCGGTCCTTTGGTGTTGTCCTTCCATTTTCTGTAATATATAGTCCCATATACTGACCTCCATTATCCTTCCAAAAGCTAATGGCCCGACCATTTACCATCCGAGTTTCTCGGTCAACCGATGTGTGGCTGCCTCTTTATTACAAGCTACCTCATATATTCGTCCGTTTTTGTGGATACAATTTTTCTATATAACTTGCAAATTGGCTCTACTATTTAGCAAATATGCATACATACACACACGCAAACATACACACACACACACACACACACACACACATATATATATATATATATATATATATATATATATATATATATATATATATATATATATATATACTTGTATATATATATATATATATATATATATATATATATATATATATATATATATATATATATATGTATATATATATGTGTGTGTGTGTGTGTATATATATATATATATAGATGTGTGCATATGTGTACGCACACGTTTGTATGGAAGTGTTTGTTTGTTCAAGAAACACATCTAAATTGTATTTACCTTGGGAGGGGTCAATTGAATATTTAAAAAAAAAAAAAAAAAAAGCTTTGGTGGGAGAATAATATCAAATTTGTTATTCATACAGTTCAAATACAGAACTCAATATGTCCTGTTTTATTTGAAAAAACTACCATAAATGTTTTTTTCCATGTACATGATACGGAGGAAATCTCTGGAATAATTTTTCAGTGACCTCCATAGCAATGGGAAATTCAAGTGAACCAAAAACATGAATATTTTTTTTCTAAAAACGTTGTATGAATGGTCTTTGTCACGATGGATCATCGTTGAATTTCCCATGGACTACTCATTCAAATAGGAAACTTCATTTAACTGGAAAAAATAGAAAAATACTATGAATTTTATTTCATTTGAAGAAATTTTTTTTTGTCGAAAAAGTAGCCTCACATTTCCAGTCTATTAATTTTCGAATAAGAATGACTATAATACATCGTGTGGAAGTGGTTCCTCTTTTCTCAATAAGTCGAACAAATATTATCCTAGATGGATCATTCAGTAATTTCCCAAAATTCAATGAAGAAAGAACACTTGTAGTCACTGGTTACGTATACACTACCAGATGTCTTATTCATAGAACAGCTAAAGTTTCAGCATAACTTTGAAAGGTTCAATTACAGGACATCGGCAGAAAATTATCGCTTAAATTTTACACGACTGTGCAAAGATTGAAAAGCCCATCCTATACTTCAAACAATTCTCAATAATTAAAGATGCAAAGAGGGATATTTGCTCAGTAAAAGAGGTACTGTGGCATTAAAAAACTTCAGAGAAAAATCTTTTGCAAACTAATGTTATCCAAACAGAAGATCCTGAGTACTGGAATGAAGTTTGAAATATTAAGCAAAATAATCTAATAGGAAGACAGGAAATGAATAAGACAGAGATAGTGAGGATTGTTTTAAGCTATATAAATAATAACAAAACATGCATCCTCTTAGAATTCTCACACCCTAGTAGCATGAACCTCATTGCTTTTAATTCCTAGCAAAAATAAATATGAAAATGCTCAATCGAGAACCCGTGCACGGTAACATATTCATTACTAGCCGAGATTAATTTATCCATTTACCTTGAAAATGGGGAGTTGCTCTTATACCTTTAAAAAGTATTGTATAACTTTAATCGTTTACTTTACAAAAGCAATATCAAACATTTCGCTGCAAAGGTGGTCATGTATAAAATAATTTTGGGGCTATATTCTCAAAATTTAAATTTATTAAGTCTAGGTAAAGATGGCCATGCTGCAAGATACAAATTGAAATTAATATCATGAGACCCTGGCCAAGATCTCAAGAGAATATTATGACATTCAACAGATCTTATGGCTCTGTATTCAGACTTTTAAATTATTCACTTTAATCAATTTATATAATTATATATATATATATATATATATATATATATATATATATATATATATATAATATTCATATATATATATATATATATATATATATATATATATATAATATTCACACACACACACACACATATATATATATATATATATATATATATATATATATATATATATATATATATATATATATAAAATAGATAAACACCATCTTGAACGGGGCAAACTATCAGTAGATACAATACGTATACCTCTCCTGAGATTAACCTTCTCTATTGCTGACAAAGGATGCTGGATTGAGCTTTATTCACAAGGAAAATTATCAAATCATTACACAAGTGTTATGCATAACCCTTCCCTGTATTCATCAGTAAACTTTGGCTGAAAACGTATTCATTCGTATGAAAATACAATTCACTGCTTAGTTTTAATATATTCCTAGCTATCTTATTTTTTCTTTGTAACCATATATAAGCCGCAGGAAGGTTAGGCTACTCATAGTCGTAAAAAGGTCAAATAATCTCGGTATTTTGTACTAAAAAAAAATAGAATTTGATCTAATCAGCTGACCCACACGTTGGCAGTTTAAATCATAATAGATTTTCCCACAACGAGTGACAGATAATGATAAGAAGGTACTTAAATAGTGCCTAAAAGAGGACATTCTACGCCTACTCAGTGATATCGGGAGACCATCGTCCTCCTTGTCACACCAACCACGTATAAAAGGTCGACATCGTAATTTAGAAGAAAAATATGGGGTTTTATGACATTCAAAGCAATGAATTACCATCAAAGGAGTACCAGCAAAAAATGTTACTCGATATCACGAAAAATTGTAAAAATAGCAAAAGGATTGAAAGCTATTTTCGACGGAGGATGAAAACAAGATCCGATTCTATATATATATAAAAGATCAAAGCCATCAACGAAGTCATGTGAAAATACATACGTAAAATTCTTGCAGAGATATTCAGGTGTCTCTTTATAGCAAGTTTATCCTTGGTAATGGTTGAGTCTCTACAACTTGCAGTCAATACACCGATACTTTTATTTTTCACTCTTTATAAACAAGGCAACCAGCATATTACTGTTTGATACATGAACAGGGAACTGGAGGACATTGCTCAATTTCACAGACTTGGCGAGAGATTACACGGATACAATAAGGCCTTTCAAAGAATTGGGAAATTAAAGCTAAATGGTTCATCTTATAATAAGACGTACGTGTTGACCCCAACGTTATAAAAAAAACTGGAATTATTTGAAGAAGAAAAAAACTTCGTAAATTTGAAGGCGATCTTATATTCTAAACAAATATTTCCATATTTGCTGTCAAAACCTTTTGCGGTTGTACTTGTTTTATGTGACTGCCAGCCACAAAACAAGTGAGGGGTTTGTATATTATAGAAATAAATAATGGTGATAAGACCAATCCACGTTTTTGTGAGGGGCATCTTAGATAGAGTGGTCTTGAAAAGTAAGATACCTAATTGTTTGTTTGCCTCAAAATCTAACTAATATGTGTCTTTTGAAGAAAATAAGACCACCATGAAGGATGGCGAGTGGCGTGATATGTGAATCCTTCTAGCTTATATCCTAAAATCGAAAAGAAGAAAACAAACCCCAGTCATCAAAGACAGTTTTTCAATCAACTAATTTCCCTCTGCTGTCTCGAAACACAAACAACCTGCAATTGGAGCCTAAATGCTCGATTAGTCATTGATGAATGAAAATCAGAGACCAGACGAAGACTAAAAGACAGTCATCAGACAATTAAAAGGCGAAAAGAGATGATAAAGGAAACGCAATACCGATTATTTCACAGACAGTGTAGGTTACGGATTCATCGTCGACTAGAAGATTAAACTTCAATGAACCACTTCAATCACCTTAATGGGGGTCTTACATTTCTGCATTTTGCAATGGGGATAGGCCTGAGTTGATAGTTGAATCAGGGTCGATTAGGTATCTACATTTGCTCGAAATATTTCTTAATTGTTTCAACTTTTCTGATCTTATAATAATTTGGAGATGATAGATGGATTTAATCGCTATTAAGTCTTACTGGTTACAAACAGCAGTGGTACGATCACGTTAATAGATGACGACACTGTACTTTTCATTCACAAGTGAAAAGAATTATTTCCATTTATTTAAAAACTCTTTTTGAATTATAAGAGCAAATCAGTACATGCATCAAGAATATATCTAGCATAAATGTAAAAAAAAATCTTCAATGGTAAAAACTTTGCAATTTTCGATACAAGGCCATGAAATAAAACGAAACATTCTGAAATGTGAACGATAAAATCAAGACTGCCAACCATATGCAATCTTCCAAAACAATAACAACACGAAAAAATTAGCCTCCCTGACTCTGAAAGGTTGGCATGCCTGAAACAATACGGCAACTTGTCAGTTGACATAGGGTTGACATTGTTTTTAGCCTACTTCTTGCTTAGCTGATGCTGGGATGATGGAGCATCATGGGCAACATCAAATAAATTCTAAAACTGAAAGACAGGAAACTTCAGTGGCTATATCCTCCCTTTCGAACTTAGCCGTAAATCAAATACAAGTCAGACAACAGTATTCAGGTGGATCAATCATTTCAACCAAAACCTCAGGAATCGACCTAGAAAGGATGAACCCGTGCACTGCTCGAGAGCAGGATAACCAGATTATTGCTAAATTGATTTATCATGTTTTATTCCTTTCATCCTTCATAATTCCGATAAATAACAATATATTTTATCAATAATTATCATATGCAAGTCAAATAGGCTCATGACTAAAATAGCATTTTCAGACTAATGTGTACCTAGAATTGCGATTAGATTCTTTATGAGTGTTTGACACTTGAAACCATTTATAAATAATAAAGCATCTTTATCCTTTTATTTTTTCTCTTTTAACTTATCAGAGTCTGAAATTACGAGTAAGCCATCACGATAATTTGAAAGATTGCATGCCCCATTAAATCAGCCACATCAAGGGAACTTGCTTCTCGAGCTACTGTAATTGCCAGATGTTACTTTTAGGGTGACAATTGGTCCGAAAATAACATTACACAATATCATCACTTATGAACGTTACTGTATTGTTATGCATCCTTATAGATTTTATTCTTATCATTTGAGTGAAGAAATTTTATATAAACGCAGTGATTTTTGCTCCTCAGAAACTTTCCCACTTTTTTACAATGCTTTCACACTAACACACTAATATAAAAATTTAATTCACAATAAAATTATTATGAATTACTTTTTTCCTTCTTAAAGTGTACTTCACATTATAGAGGTTTCTCCAAGAAGATTATTATTTTCCCTTCATTATATTTAGGCATGGATTATTTTTCCTTTTACTTTGTTTTTAATCTGATTTATTACATATTATCAAAACTAACCCAATCACTTCATCTTAATGTGAATGACCTTGGTATATTTTGTGAAGTTTTATAAAATTCTGTCATAAAATGTCCAGCTTCCATTAAATTTTACAACATTGAAGCAACGTTATATGACGTTCAGCATAATGTTAAATTTTATATTCCCAATACAGATAGGGAAGAAAAATCAACCGAGTTTTTATAAAGTCGTGATTTTGATATTACTAATGGATTCCAATTCATTGTGGTTTTAATATACTCATTAGGGAAGTATGAATATTTATCATCTGATCCCGTAGAGATTCCTCTTTCAGAATACAAATCATTATAATGCTAATGATTTATCCTCTGGACATACCAAGAAATTTGTCATTTCATTATTTTGAGTAATTGTTACTATCGAAACTGAATATGGTTAAAAGCATATATGAATTTTTTCATTAACGATGATAATAATATAAAAATTTCTATAATCTTCAGTATATAACTATAAATAATTTATGTTTAAAAACAAATAACGGATACTTTTTTATAGAATTCTTATTACATATCACATTTCATTTTGAAGACATATTAGATCTTTTAAAGAAAAATACGGGGTACCAATAAATGTCAAAGGAAGTATTTTCCACTTCACGGATTATTCCTAAGGAAAATAAATAGTGTTATATTAGTAAGACGTCAAATAACATTTCATTCATATAATTTTGTCGATATGATACTGCTTATTTTACAAGAATATATATATATATATATATATATATATATATATATATATATATATATATATATATATATATTGCATACATATGTGTATATATATATATATATATATATATATATATATATACTGTACATACATATGTGCATATGTATATACAGGGTGGTCCAAAAGTAGATAAACAGTATGTGAAATAGGTTCATGTATCGGTTATACTACTACAAGTGTATTTTGGTTCACAATCAAATTATAGAGCTTTTATGTTATTGTTTACAATAAAATTTCATTACTAATGCACTTATTGGTTAATAAACATAATTGATTGTATATGTAATCTCGAAATAAATGTAATCATTTACTGTACACCTAGTTTTGGACCACCCAGTGTGTAAATATATATATATATATATATATATATATATACAAATACATACATACATATATATATATATATATATATATATATATATATATATATATATATATATACACATACATATAAATACATACACACATACATATACATATATATATATATATATATATATATATATATATACATACATATACATATATATATATATATATATATATATATATATATATATATATATATATATATATACACATATATACATATATATATATATATACATATATATGCATATATATATGTATATATATATATATATATATATATATATAGATATATATACATATATATATATGTATATATATAAACACATATATAAATATATATATATATATATATATATATATATATATATATATATATGTTTATATATATATATATATATACAGTGTATATATATATATTTATATATATATATATATATATATATATATATATATATATATATATATATATATGCATAATAGAATGTCTCTAGAGATAGCAAAAGAAGCAGGGGAAGGAAGTAAAGACGAAGGTTTTACGACTAAGAAAGTTTGCGGGTGTGGACTGGCACGGAAAGACCATAAACAGACACAAGTTCAAGTACATGCCTGAGGCCCTTGTTCTCCAGTGCACTAGTAAGGGCTAATAATGATGAGGGTTACACACACAGACACACACACGCATATATATATATATATATATATATATATATATATATATATATATATATATATATAAATATATGTATATATATATATATATACATACATACATATATATATATATATATATATATATATATATATATATATATATATATATATATATATATATATATAAGGCCCTTGTTCTCCAGTGCACTAGTAAGGGCTAATAATGATGAGGGTTACACACACAGACACACACACGCATATATATATATATATATATATATATATATATATATATATATATATATATATATATATATATATATATATATATATATAGGTGTGTGCGTGAGTGTGCGCGCGCGTGCGTGTGTGTATACAGTAGTACTAGCTTTTACGTCGGTTTAGCTGTCATCCTTAAATATTAAATAAATAAATACAATCTGCATTACGCCGGTTTGCATGACCGTACGTCGTTCTCAACGTCGAACCATTACAATTAAAAAAAGGAAAAATGTCGTTCTTTTTATGAAATGAGTAAATTTATGAAAGCATTAGTTGTACTGTATACATAGCATAGACAGTAATCATCATAATTACCCGTAAGTATGAAAGAAACATTCAGTTCGTCTGACAACTTTGTTTTGCTAATATGGAAGGCGTACAGTACAGATACTAGCTAGTAATTTCACTCAAATCGAAAAGTCGTAGTCTTCATTATTCGTAATGTCAATTCTTTTGTTAATGGTTGTTAACAATATAATATGCCTAATGCTTATTTAATGATCATTAAAAACAAAAACAACAGTGTTAATTAAAATATCTTAATTGAAACAATGATTACAATATAAGAGAGATAATACATATATAATGACGAGGCACTAACAGCTTTTCAATTGTTTCAGCTGGGAGAAGGCT
>NC_090764.1:33029725-33039725 GCF_036898095.1 Palaemon carinicauda
AAAGAAAACCCCTTTACTTTTATGAACACTAATTACAAAAATATATCTTTATCAATAAATAACTTAAATCGTAACATGGACGAAGTATCAAAATTTCAATATGGGTCTACTAGAAATCAAGATCTTACATTGAGGGTTCAGTTAATGCTGGTTTTGTAACTATTCGCTGATATGTGACTCATTTTCATTTTAACTGATAGAGAAGCCTAGGTTCCTCAATTAGATTGATAGGGAACTGCATGCTTGAACAATGGACGATTTCGCCAAAGATTTAAAGACACCAAGGAGAAATACGCCGTTTTCCACAAGACACAGGAAATATCCAAACCTCAACAATGGTGAACTGAGTCATATGTGGGAGGCCCGGAAAACAAACAAACGCTGAATCTCACCTGATACCCTAAGAATACACATAACAGGATACATATTGACCCCTTTTGCTGAAGCTATTCGTTGCGGAAAATGGAGGTTCACGTGGGAGGGAAGCTTTGAGAAGTGGTCAGAGGAGGAACAAGTAGGAGGGAAAGAGACAAATGATAGGGAAGAACTAAAAGGAAGGAATAGGAAGCCATGATCTGCATTGCTCACCTTGTTTAAACGATCTCATTTGGTTAGAAAATTGTGTTGAAATCGGCAGACATTTTTTTAGGAAATATGCCCTCTCTTGAATTAGAAAGGTAAGCCAAAGACAGCGTACGTACGGTAAACTTTGGCTTTGTAGATATTAAAGCAATTCCTTCTAATGGCATGTTTCACATTGTCTGAGTTTTTATGCCACTGTTGCCCTCAACTGTTTGTATATAAACATGTCCTGTACAAAAGCAGTTTTTATTTTAACTATCTTGAAATAAACAGTACCTGTATTTTTACCACTCATTAAAATACCGGAAATACCATTAATAATATTTTTAGTACTAAATTTACTACTACAAATAAAATATGAAAAAAAATTCACTTACCTTACTTCCACCGAAATCACTGAAGAAGGACATCTCTCAGCAAAGATAATCCGTAATTTGTTGCGTTGAAAATAGTAACTTGTGCGTATCTACGAATCGTGGGAGCATGTGCCTGAAAAGCATAATCCATTTAGTAGGAGGTAAAAGAAATTACATTCATCATTATGTATTGTTAATGCCTAAGTTAGTGCTAGATAATCCTCATCATGATAACTTGAATGATAACCATGTGGAAAATTAACCATTCCTTCTTTTGTTTGGATACATACGTGAATATATAGGAAACGTAGAGGAAAACAATGCAAACGCATTTCCTGAAAATGCATACTAAGTTTAAATGGCCACAATAATTAAAAAAAAAAAACAGCAGAACGTGCGGAGTTCATGTAACTTAAAAAGACATGAAAATAAAATAAAATAGAAAATTAAAAAGATCTCAGGAAAAATACATAGAATATCTTGCCTCCACTAATTAATATTTTGTGACATTTTTGTCTGAAAAGATGGGAACGTCAAAGCATTGAAGATGTGATGTGAATATATTACCCTTAAAATGAAATCTTATTATACATGTAAATGGTGAGTTATATATTTTTTTCAGGAATTGTTTTACAAGAGTATCATATTCTACACTACATGAAACTAATCATGAAGTAAGTAATAGAAGTAACTTATGTTTGTTTAATCATTTCAATAACACATTCAAGAGCGGGAAAAGAACCTATCCTGCAGTATGATACACCATTAAACGGCAGTAACCTAAATATAATGTAGAAGACCATAGAAGGAGCAGAGAATCAAGTCACAATGAAAATATTTCAGCTTTGTACGCAGTGAGATCAAAGGTTCTGTCCCTCTGAGGATCCGATGACGTAGTTTGGCGTCATCCGTTCATTTAATCATAAATGAATAGAAAATTCATCCATTTTTCTAAGGCATTTTTTCACATTCTTTCTATTTTTATTCCTTTGTTAGTTCCACTAGGAAAAAACTTAATTTTTTTCCATTGTCGTTAAGAAAGTTTTTCTTTCATCAAAAAAAAAAATGTAAAAATCAGTATCATGGAAACTAATTAACCTTTTCACAGTTAATTGAAAAAAAGAATAAAGAGTAAGAGAGAGAGTAACAAACTTTTATTGTAAAAAAAATTCAATGTAAATTTTAAAAATTCTTGATTTGAATAACAAAACAATAGATAGGCTTGTTGGCGTACATCAAATAAAAGAAAGTTGACCGGACGTTGTAGCTAGGTTAGAGTTTTATATCATTATAAGTAAAAAAAAAAAAAAAATAAATAAAAAAAAAAATCCTCTTTGTACTTTTTCTCGTAATAAATAATCGAAAACGAGCTCGCTGCCTACGAGAATAACGTCCTTATATAAAATCGTAGGTATACATTTTCGTCTAGTGAATATTATGTTCCCTTCTGCTTATACAAATCTATTCATTAATGTAGTTTTTAATTAGAGACATGTGTTCCTTGTCCTGTGAATTTCCATCACAAATAATATTAACATACTCAAAATAAGATTAAATATCACAATTGCTGACTTTACTCATTTAGAATTTAAATGATACACCAAATACTATTTGGTTATATTTTTCTAAACTATTAAGAACACGCTGTGAAGGATATGAGGGAATGGATTCCAATCTCTATTAAGGGGCCTTAGTCAGTGTATGATGGGATTAATGTTGTGGAAGTGTCTTGGCGCTGAGCTGATAAGGATATATTAAGTAAAATGTTTGTTCTGTCAGTTCTGTAGAAACTGTCTTTTCTCTCTTTTGAAGTCAACCTATGGCAAAGGATAAGTAAAAAAAATAAATAAATAGAAAAAAATAAAAATTAAAAAAATAAGTATTAAGGTAGTTAGAGAAATTAAGTTAAAGTGATCATATATGAAAGGAGAGAAAAAACCCTTATTTCTTATCTTATTAGCTGATTTTACTAAATAATTTTTCCTCCAAAACATAAGTTGGAATTCGGGTAAATATGGGAGTGTTTAAAAAATCTATAATTAGGTTAGCCATCAGTTACCAAAAAGGTGAGATTGTTTCCAGACTTTGAACTGAAATGCATATTTAATCTTTTTCCACGAAAGGTTTCAAGATTCTTTTCAGGTTATATTTGACTTATAAGCTAAGTTTCTCGAGTGACCATATTCTTTCCCATATATTAAATGCTGACCAGAAGAAATCGTCTTACATTTCTTCAGTTTTTAATTAAACTCTAAAATAACGTTTGAAGTAATTTATATAGCAATATTAGTAAGCGTTGAAAATTTTAATGATAGTTTTCCAAAGCATTTTCATTCTGGTGTTTAGTTATTTATCTATTCATTTTAATTAATCGTCTCCTGCTTTCTCTCATTTTACTTTCCAGCAGGGGAGTGACTAACATGTCAATGACTTATAACAAAGCTTTGAAAAGGTATGAAATATTATTCCTTCTCCGCTTGTATAATTTTCTAGGAAAATCGGTATCGGTAAGAGCATGTTATAAACAATAGGAGAGGAAGTTAAATGAACAAGATAGCACTGACGTCATCAGGCTTCTTTTCTTTCAAACCCCACCCCCACAGGGTTGTATCGTTAGGAAAAATACAAAATACTTCCAAATTTGTCATTTGTAAACGACTGACGAAATCTAACGAGGCCCTTAGCGTTATGGGCGTAGGCGGAAATGAGATGAGAGCAATGACATAAATCCAATCGAATAATCTCACAATATGTTTATCTCTGGTTTTTGTTCTTTAGGAAATCTATATTTATAACACTTTTATCGGCACTAACCGAAGCAACTTGAAAAAAAAATGAAAACGATATATTTTATTTTATTGGAAATTATTCTTATATTTCCAGTTTCTAATTTCCTTAACAGGATCTGCTCACTGCAAGCTACTATCATAATCAGCATCTATTATGTTACTAAATCTCCACGTGCTAAGGGAAAGACTCAAATACATAGGCTAGACAAATACTTTGATATTGAAATGAAAATGACAGAAAACTACTACGTATTTTGATACAACATAGATATAAAGTTACAACTAATATATATATATATATATATATATATATATATATATATATATATATATATATTATATATATATATATGTGCGTGTGTATATATATATATATATATATATATATATATACACACGCGTGCGCTCACACACGCACACACACATATATACAGTATATATATACATATATATATATATATATATATGATATATATATATCATATATATAAATATACATATATATATACTGTATATATATATATATATATATATATATATATATATATATATATATATATACATATATCCAAAGTAAAATAACTATGGTAAATCTGACTGCCCAGCAATCACTTCCCTAAAATTATAACTATTTTTCTGTGATTTTGTATTCTAGGCCTCTTGCTGTACATTTTCGTTCATGAATGATGAACTATATAAATTTATTTTTAAATAATTGTACAATAGAAAACAAACAAAAAAAATTGAATATGTAATGACAAAATAATTCAGGAGTTAGAAGGAAGAAGAAATCGCTCGAGGCAATGGTTTTCTTGGAAGTAAGTTTTAATACAAAATGAGTCTAAAAGGGGGAGCTGCTTTTGTTGGAGAGAACCAGTCTATTAAAAGATAGTGCCAACGGGGATTTTACGGCCTAATAGCAAAACAGTTGTGCCCCTCCATGCTAGGAGTTACAACCCAAAAGACTTCAACAACAATGGAATGGGTATTGGCTTCTTGGAAAAAGGACAGAAGGCTAAGAAAGAAAATAATGAATATCTATGTATGTATGTATGTATGACAGATATACTGGTAGATGATGGGGAAAGTACTAGGGTAGTAATGAACTCCTTGAATGGATGAAATGTTTCTCTACTACGTTGGTATAAAGGTGCAGTTTTTGTGATAAGATGAGGTAGTCAGAATATGTCCACATGTTGGAATGTGAGTCTGAAAATTCAAATAAATCAGTGAGCCTTTGAACTTCAGTATGTACAGTAGAGCAAATGGTTAAGGTTAAAGATACAAAAAAATTGGTTAACATCTTTGTGGAATGAGGAAAAGAAACAATCCGCAGGAATTTGCGTAGAAAAATAAGAAATTTAAATTGAAAGTCAATGGGAATTATTCAATGATGAACTATTTAATGTGATTTAAAAAAGAAATAAGCTTAGATCTACGTTTAAAAGGTGAAAATTTATGAAGCTTGAAGGTATTATATTCAAGCATAGATAACTGAGAAAATAAAACAATGAAAAATATGTGTTAATTAAGATATCGAGAATTGTAAGACGTGCTATCAATCTGTTAATGGCTGTGGAAAGGCCACTTCAGCATGCAACTTAGGAATTAAACAATTGAAAATTTGAATTGATGAGATTACAAGTGAAATTCATATGCATGATTATAATTGTGTTTCTGACAAACTAATCCCAATGCTTAACTAATTTCCTGATACACTTGAGCTCTAAGGGGAAGCATGCAATGAATACTTGTCTCTTTGCATTAAGAAGTGTGAATTTGCAGCGAATGTTCTTTGTACAGGCTGAAATAAGTCTCTCTTGACAGTTTACATATTCATTTTAACGTTATTACTGATCTTCAGATATTATATATTCTATATTCATTATCTTTCATTGAGTTTATTTCCTTATTTCCTTCCCTCACTGGGCTATTTGTCCTTGTTGGAGCCCGTGGTCTTATAGCACCCAACTAAACTTGTAGATTAGCTAACAACAACAACAACAATAATAATAATAATAATAATAATAATAATAATATAAGGACAAGCAAAGTGATTAAAGCACATAGACCAGATATCTCTCAGATCTACAAGACAACGAAACAAGTAACGCTCATAAATGTCCCAGTAACGTGGGACTTAAGAGTGGAAGATAAAAGGGGAGAAAAAATAGAAAGGTACCAAGACTTACTAAATCAACTCATATGGCTATGGAATATGCACGTAGAAGTGGTGCCAGTAATCTTAGGAATGCTAGGGACCATACCTAATTTTTTGAAAATTTATCTTAAAAAAGTAAGAGCTTATATAAGGCCAAGGAATTGTGCAAAAGACCGTGATATTTGAAACAGCATATCTAGTGAGGAAAGTGATTCTGATGGATTCGAAAAATAAGATAGGTTTGCCAGGAAAAGCATAACAAAAGACTAATAGACTGATGAACAAATGACAAGGGAAATGATTGATGAATGAAACAATTGCTAAAATGTGGTATTTAAGAAGTTTGTGAACAAACCGGCCTTGTGAAAGTTCACATTTAATTGACAATGATATGATGTAGATGAGTGTATGAATGCATATGGTGTCAAAGATAGGTTTTTAGTGAGTAAATGGAATTTTATAAAATGAGATTCAACTTTAGTTAAGGGGATATCTTTGGTAAAGTAAACTTTTGATGTCCTCATTATCTTTCCATATGTAAGAAATAGTAAAAGAAGTATTGGATGCTGAGCAAAATAATCGGAAACTATTTATGGATGGGTGGTTATTTGAGTGTGGCGTGTTCGTTGGTGGTTGCATTAGATATTACACAAAGAAGAGATCTAAATTGCCAAGATAACACTAATATAGAGAGAAATTGTTTATAAATTGCCATAGATTGACTTCTATGCCTTTATAAAGAATGGGACACATCGATGTTAAACTGAAGTGCGTTCTGCTAATATTTTATTACAAGAAACATTCGCCTTCTCGACACCTATGAAATGGGAAGCTCATTGCAGGACTTGGTTACACACTTGGTTTTTTTTCCCCAGAATAATGTCATGGCAGAAGTAGGAAGTATTTCTACAAACAGTGATTTAAAAAAATAATCAATAGCATTCTTTTAAAGATATATAAGAATAAATAATCAACAATTACATTGATATAAAAATAAATATGGCCTGAGAGATTAAATAAAATGATTGAGCGGGAGCGAGATGCTACTTTATTTCCATATATCTTTTGGATCAATCTTTTTTTCCACTTTTCGTTGGCGTATAGAGAAAATTAAAATAAAAAGCATCGTACATCAATTTTTTTTTTTGGCTTTGGGAATGGGATGCCGTTTACTTCCTATTGAATAGAGCTTCATTAATATTATGAACAACGAATCTATAATATGAAAAAGGTTTAAACAACAAATATAAGCTAATTTTTACCATGATTTTGAAGAGGGATTTTCCCCCAAATAAGCAAATATCCATTCAATGGGCTTAAAAACAAATAAAGTTAACAAATAAGTATTTTTTATGCATTTACATTATTGCACCGCATTCATACAATTGTAAAGGCCAAATGTTTGGTTCAACACAAGCGAGGTAAATTATATGCATTGGCAATATGTTATGATGGGGTTAAATGGACGAAACAAACATGGAATCTAGTTTTAAAATATTACTTAATCCCTGGTTCATTAGTTGCCCAAACACAAATCCTATTTGCATCTGTTCGATTTTCAAAATTCAAAGATACAAAATCGATGTTGTGCAAACTCAATATATTCACATCAATGTTAAAACTCTAAAGGCAGAATTGTTATGTAATATATAGAGAAACATATGTGCACATAAATTTAGTATTCAGATAATCAGAATGGAGTGTTTGAGGGTTTAACTAAGTAAACAAATAAATGAAACTAGTATGTAAAAGGTGACGTCATTACGGACAGATTGTTTCAATCACAGTTGCTAGACAAGAGATAACCAGTCAGTGTTATACAAGACGATAAGGTATTTGAGGAAACTAGGTTGAAGCAGTTAATAATTTACAGTTAATCATAAAAAAATATTTTAGAGAAAAAAATGGGTTCAGAGTAGTAAATGTAGAAAAGATTGTGGCAGTTGAGGGAGCATCTTCAAAGATTGTTGGAGTTGTAAGATACTTTATAAAAAAAAATCTTTAAGTTGTATGACAGTAATTGATTACTGAACTTTTAAGAATGTTTATTGAATTAACTGTCGAAGAAGTCAGAGTGAAAATGAATGGAAAGGCATCAAGAATTTAATTTTTTAATATTTCTTTCCTTCCATAGCTTTTATTTTGTGGTCAAAAAATGTGTTTTACTCTCTAGTTTACTTTAATCTTGTACTCGTATAGAAGTTGTCGCGTTTTATGGAGTAGTAGCAAAGATCTCCTCGACAGCAGTCAACTGACAAGACAGTACTACATTGGATTCTTATTTCTGGTTACGGTTAATTTTCCATTTACCTACACATACACCGGATAGTTTGGCCTATTCTTTACAGATTTTCCTCTGTCCTCATACACCTGACAACACTGGGGTTATCAAACAATTCTTCTTCACCCAAGGGATTAACTACTGCACTATAATTGTTCAGGGGCCACTTTCCTCTTGGTAAGGGTAAAAGATACTTTTAGCTATGGTAAGCAGCTCTTCTATGAGAAGGACACTCCAAAATCAAACCATTTTTCTCTAGTCTTGGATAGTGCCATAGCCTTTGTACCATGGTATTCCACTGTCTTGGGATAGAGTTCTCTTGCTTGAGAGTACACTCGGACACACTATTTTACCTTATTTCTCTTCCTCTTGTTTAGTTAAAGTTTTTATAGTTTATGTGGGAAATATTTATTTTAATGTTGTTACTGTTTTTAAGATATTTTATTTTTCCTTGTTTCCTTTCCTCACTGGGCTAAATTCCCTGTTGGAGCCCCTGGACTTATAGCATCCAGCTTTTCCAACTAGGGTTGTAGCTTAGCAAGTAATAATAATAATAATAATAATAATAATAATAATAATAATAATAATAATAATAATAATAATTACTGGCCCCTTCCCATCTCCCGCTATCACAAAGTTAATAACATACTACGATTAGCCTTAAGGAGCGAACACTGCACTATGTATAGGTAGAATACAGACAGAGCCAGTCAAGTACATCGAATGCTAGTTTTCATCAGCCATGACTGATCACCATTCATATTAAGTCTCCGTTCTTGGTGTCGACATTAGACTTTCTATAACGTCTGCTGTCCTAACAAAATGAAATTTACCACTGAAATGGGCAAAATAGGTTACATTGCAATCAAAATACTGGGTTCTAGTTTTTAGCATATTATGAATATCATCATCATTAGCAGCAGCAGCAGTAACTAGTCCACTGCAGGGCAAAGGCCTCAGAGACAAAGGCCTCATTCCCACTTGTTTATGGTCTTTCTATCCCCGTCTATACCAGCAAATAGTCTTACCTCATCAATTCATCGTCTTCTTTTCCTATGAAAATATATATACATATATTCTATATGTATTAAATACAGATATAATACAAAGACTACATTTAAAAAACCGTAATTTTAATCAGAGATTATTCGTAAAAAATATACTGTTTGCAGCGGTATTTCAGTAAATTTTTACCCTATTTTGTTATTATCTTTTACGGGTTGCTGACCGTAATATCGCCCTTTACGTCAATATATACATTTTCTAAACGGTAAATACCTAGCAACATTTATTCCAAGATTTTTACCGTTTTTACTGCAAGTTTTTAACAGGTTATATATATGAAATCTCTAGGATTTTTTTTCATCATGTTCCTTACAATGACAAATGAGTTCACGATGAGAGGCCTTGAAAGCTATTATTCCCACCGTACGCTTTTCACTAAAATATTCTTAAAAGCCTTTTGCAAACTTTGGAGAGTCACGACTAATAACGTAGAAGCTGCATTCCACCTCGCACTGCGACAACTCCGGAAGAATTATTCGATATGAAAATGTTGCCTGGGGGTATTACTGGATAAAAGCTGGTGGAGAGTTGGGTGTTATTGGAGGACGAGGTCATTTTGATGACAAAAATAGTAACATAAATAATAAAAACCACAATTGTTACAGAAATTATTATAACAACGACATATAGGTTACAACAATTAAGAATAAAGTGACGGATATGGTGATCGGAATATGAACTATTTCCATTTTGATTTATTGGTAAATGTGTATGACGGAAACTACTGGAAATCTTATGGAAGAGCTTTCACTATTTTCTTATTTAT
>NC_090764.1:33044725-33054725 GCF_036898095.1 Palaemon carinicauda
ATATAAACTGTGAATAAATAGATATTGTAGGTGCCCAGATCTAAAAAGGGTTGCATACAGGAAGGAACATGCTTGCATGAATATATAAAAAGGACTTTTAAGTGGTAAAACAAATTGTTTTCACTAAAAAAAAAAAAATATATTTAAAAAAGCAATATTCATAATTTCCAAAATTCCTTCAATTCTTTTTCAAAGGTAAAATTTTTATGGTATGGATATTAAAAGACATGAGGTGAATCGTGAGGCATTATATGTTACTTGGGCATGGTACTCTACTATTATAATAAATAGAGAACGTCTTAGTGGCGTCCAGAATTGGAAGACAGATTCTCCTGTAGATAGTTTTCAGGATAACAGCAGGAATACATTTGCTTTTCTCCATTTATTGTTTGGTGTCGACAGGTGTTTCGGATCACAATAAATGGAGAACAGCAAATATATTCCTGCTGTTATCCTGAAAACTATCTGCAGGACAATCTGTCTGAGGAGAAGCTGTCTTCGAATTCTGGACGCCGCTAAGATGTTATGTATTCATATATATATATATATATATATATATATATATATATATATATATATATATATATATATATGTATATATGTATATATATATATATATATATATATATATATATTTATATATTTATATATGTATATATATATATATATATATATATATATATATATATATATATATATATATATATATATATATATTCACATAAACACATACACATATAAAAAAGTCCTCTTTATGTGAGTATCTACAGATATATAGATATGCGTGTATATGGTCACTAACCATAATGAATAAATTAGCTTATACTGATAAGAGTGTTGTTAGCACGTTAATTTTTGTAACACACAAGCAGGAAAACAAACAGTATATATACACATATCAGTAACTGAAGGAAGGACAGTAACATAACTAGTACTTAAAATAGTATTATCATCCCACAGCAAGAAAGCTCAATAAAAGCTAAATAAGTTAACAAATTTGGCTGGTCCAGACCATTTTGAATATCCATGAGAACATAAGGAGGACTTCTCTCTCGCAATTTCAACCGAAGGAACGCCATTGTGTGCAATTAGATAGTCGTAAAATTTGCAGCCAAACTCTTAAAGGGAAACCCGGAGAAAATCGCAATGTTGAAGGACGTAATAGCTGTGCTGAGTTGACTCCCATCAAAAAAGGAAATAACACGGACCCAGTGAAGTGTGAGGGAGAAATGAATTCTGTTAATAAAATGGATAAATAGGACGATTCGTCTTGAAATGCCTTTGAATGACAATGGCATTATGGCACGAGGGCCACTCCATGAGAAGATGGGATTCCTAATGCAAGGGATCATAAACTTTAATGAGGAAAGGGTGGAATCTCCGCTAGAGAAGGCAGATTACTGGGTATTCCTTAGCCAACGAAGGTAGACGGCTAGACATATAAATAGCGCGCGCGCGCGAGAGAGAGAGAGAGAGAGAGAGAGAGAGAGAGAGAGAGAGAGAGAGAGAGAGAGAGAGAATGTTCATTTAGAGATGGAATTAAAGATATATATTTGGACCGCTAGAGAAAAGAAAAAATAATTTATAAAGGTTGCAACTGTATCTGCATATAAAATTTGGCGAAATAGAAAACCAAGAACGAAAAATGAAAGCCAAATAGGACAGGTCAACTCTAGAGTATGAGTGTGCTCGAGTGAATTGCTATTGATGGGGAAACGTCAAAATCTCTGAAATCTGAATTGAACTTTTGACCCGCGACCTTTAAAGGAATGAACGCTACGCCAGTCTCCGATTCACTGACTTCCAACTTTATGGATTCATTCATAGATAGCCTATGGATCGCTTCTCTCTCCTGTATTGTTTTCACGAACACTGTAGCGGTTCCGTAAAGAGTATTTTTTTATTATTTGGTTATTTTTTCTTTCATTCATGACAGGCGCTATGTATTAACATGACAAGGGGGTTAAAAAAAGTGCATTCGTTTTCGTAAAAAGTATTACTTTGATTATTTGGCTATTTTTCATTCATGACTAGTGCTATGTATTAATTGACTAAGGGGTTAAAAACACATGTATTCGTTTTCGTAAAAAGTATCCTTTGATTATTTAGTTATTTTTTCATTCATGACTCGCACTATGTATCAACTTGAATGGGGGGTCAAGAAAATATGCATTCGATTTCGTAAAAAAAATTCTTAGATTATTTAGTTATTTTTTCATTCATGACTTGAGCTATGTATTAATTTCACAAAGTGATAAAAAACATATGTATTAATGGGAAACCACCAATTCTAGATGACTGAATCTCTTTACAATATTCTAGTTTCACTTATATTATCCTTTTTCCTTAATATAACAAAATGTACCCTTCCGTTAAATCAAAGTATATTCTAATAGATAATTAAAAAAAAAGAATTTAAACACCCTTTTATGTAGTAGTAATTTTCTTCAAATTTTTATATTAAAGAAAGACTTTATTTGGATAGATTGGAAATCTCTCGTAATTTTGAACTCATCCAAAAACATAATGGATCATCAAAATAACTAAATTCATGATATTATATTACATTTTTTTTCTAATACAATTGCCAAAAAAAATCAGAATTTCCATTAAATAATATCACCAGTTGATTTTTTTTATTCGATATTAAGCAGTCGTTCCAAAAAAATAATTTCACCAAATGTGTTTTCATTTGCAATATGATTCATTTAAAAAATACCTAATCACCCAAAGCTCCTGTTTGCAAAAGTCTTGAAACAAATTAAAAGGCCATTGAGTAAATGTAATTTGAGAGAAAAATATGACTGCTCGTTACTGAAACATTCAATATTTACAGTATTTACATTGCTGTCAACATCATATTTCATATCAGGCGGCCATTACACCGTTGAAACCAATATTTGGAAACTAAACCTGCGTTGTTTTTATTTATATGAATGATGCCACGAGTAATAATTGCATGTGTTGTTATACTTTGATGAATATAATAAATATATATTTAGTAATCAAGCTTTTAACGTACTTACGTAACACAAACAATAATTAACGGCTGACTATATACATACATACATACATACATATATATATATATATATATATATATATATATATATATATATATATATATATACTCTATATATGAAACAAGAAGAAGACTAAAATATAATCAATTTATAATGTAACACAACAATAAGAAACATAGGAAAATGTAATTTGAGAGTACAAGCCAAGAATGAGTGACCATATTTTGGGAAACTTTGTCTATAAGCGTGCGTATTTGGACATTTTTAATTCCTATAATGATATTATAGAATTGGAAAATGAAAATTCTGAAAGATGCCGAGTTGTAAGAAGGCTTACCATGAGTTTATTATTTCTCACTAAACGATGTAACTTCAATTCTCGATGAATTAATTAGCAATAAATGGAAGGAAATGTGATGGAGACGCTTGTTATTACTAAGCCTTTATCAAAGTGGGAAATAAATAAGAAACTTTCACCTTCCATAGTAGAGTTCTCAGCAACACATTAAACTATGAAGAGTATAGAAGTCTAATACACCTCATGTATGCATAAAGTATAGGTTTCAAATTCATGAACTGTATATGTCAATAGAGGTATAAAAGGACCCATCCGGTCTATTATGTCTTGAGGTTTTCGTAGGTTTAACTTTCTACGATGATACATACTGGTTACATGGGTTGCTTTTATGATCTAAAGATGTATCTCTAAAAGATTTACTATTAAAGACAATATGACCCTTTATCTTTTCAATATTTTCGCACATTTCAAATACCTTGGACACAACTAAGCCTCACTCCAATTGTAGATATACTCAACGTAAGAGTTACACCATTCATAACACAAATGAAAAACTATTAAAGTAAGGTTTCTGCGAGTTTTTGTTAATAAGACGACACTGATTTCAGATGCGCTGTGTGAGAGTTAAAATGAACCCATCCCAAGTTTATACCATGGTTCAGTGGTTATTATTTTAAAAGCTCAGTCTGAGTCGATATCTAGTGATTTTTTCACACGTTCACAATGACATCTTAACTTGTCACTGAAACTACGTGTGTTGTCTAAAACCCTGCCAGGGAAGTTGGAACCTTTCTTCATTATTCCCTACCTTGATTGAAACTTACTAATGCAAATATATCACAGCAGTGCAGGATCGTCGAAACGATAAAATTACATTGTTGACATTTAAAAGTACATGTATACCTCGAGGATATAACGACAAACAGATTACACACATACACATATATATACTGTGTATATATATATCTATATATATATCTATCTATCTATGTAAATATATATATATATATATATATATATATATATATATATATATATATATATAAATATATATATATATATACATACATATATATATATACATACACACACACACACACACACACACACATATATATATATATATATATATATATATATATATATATATATATATATATATATATATATACATATATATATCATATACATATACATATGTTTTATAACATTCAAAGCAACGAATTACCATCAAAGGAGTAGCAGAAAAAATTTTTACTTGATATTACGAAAAAATTGTAAAAATAGCAAAATGATTGAAAGCTATTTTCGATTGATGATAAAAACAAGATCCGATCCAATAAATATAAAATATCAAAGCCATCAACGAAGTCATGTGAAAATACAAACGTGAAATTCTTGTAGAGATATTCAAGTGTCTATTTATAGCAAGTATGTACTTGATAATGGTTAAGTCTCTCTACATCTTGCAGTCAATACACCCATACCTTCATTTTGTTACTCTTCATAGACAAGGCAACCAGTAAATTACAGTTTGATACAGGAACAGGAAGACACTGATCAATTTCACAGACTTGGTGAGAGATTACAAGGAAGCAATAAGGCGTTTCAAAAGATTGGGAAATTAAAGCTATATTATTTTTCTTATCATAAGACGTACGTGTTGACCCCAACGTTATGAAAAACTGGAATAATTTGAAGAGAAAATAGCTTGAATTTGAAGTCCATCATATTTTATACAATTATTTCCGTATTTGTTGTCGAAAGCCTTTGCGGTTGTGATAATTTTATATGACTGCGTGCCACAAAAACGGGAGGGGCTTGTGTGTTATAAGAAGAGATGATGGTTATATGACCATCATAGATAGAATGGTCTGAAAAGGTAAGATACCTGACTTTTTTGTGTGTCTCAAAATCTAACCACTGCGTCGTGTGAAAAAATAATACCAGTATGAAGGATCACGAGAGGAGTGATAGCTAAATCCTCCAAGCTTATATTCTAAAACTGAAAAGAAGAAAACAAAACCCAGTCTTCAAAGACAGGTTTTCAATCAACTAATTTCCCTCTGCTGTCTCAAAACACAAACAACCTGCAATTGGAGCCTAAATGCTCGAGTAGTAATTGGTGAATGAAAATCCAAGACCAGACGAAGGCTTGAACATAGTCATAAGATAATTAAAAGACAAAAAGAGATGATAAAGGAAACGCAATATCGCTTACTTAACAGACTGTGTAGATTACGAATTAATCATCGACTAAAAGATTAAACTTCAATGAACCCCTTCAATCACCTTAATGGGGGTCTTAAATTTCTGCATTTTCCAATGTGGAAAGGCCTGAGTTGATAGTTGAATCAGGGTCGATTAGGTATATACATTTGTTTCAGATATTTCTTAATTGTTTCAATTTTTTCGATCTTACAATATTGGAGATGATAGATAAGATTAATCGCTATTAAGTTTTTACTGGTTACAAAATAGCAGTGGTACGATAACGTTCATAAGTGACAACAGTATTCTTTAATTATCGTTCACAAGTGAAAAAAAAATTATTTCTATTTACTTATAAACAATGTTTTAGTCACAAGAGCAAATCAGCATATATGAAGAATATATGCAACATAAAATGTAAAAAAATCTTCAATGGTAAAAACTTTGTCATTTCGATATAATGCCATGAAATAAAACGAAACATTCAGAATTGTGAACGATGAAATTAGGACTGCCAATCACATGCAATCCTCCTAAACAATAACCACATGAGAAAATTCGCGTCCTTGACTCCGAAAGGTTGGCATGCCTGAAACAATGCTGCAACTTGTCAGATGACATACGGTGCCTATTTTTAGCCTACTTCTCGCTAGCTGATGATGGAGCATCATGGGCAACATCAAATAAATTCTAGAGCTGAAAGACAGGAAACTTCAATCGTTATATCCTCCCTATCGAACTTAGCTGTAAATCAAATACAAGTCAGACAACAGTATTCAGGTGGAGCAAACGTTTCAACGAAAACCTCAGGAATCGGCTTAGAAAAGGATGACCCAGTGCACTATTCGAGAGCAGGATAACCAGATCATTGCTTAAGTGAATTATTATGTTTTATTCCTTTCATCTTTCATGATTCCGTTAAGAAACTGTATATTTTTACCAAAATTATCATATACAAGTCAAATAGGCCCATGACTAAAATTTAATTGTCAGACGAATGTAACTAGAATTGAGGTTAGATTCTTAATGAGTGCTTGACACTGGAAACCACATAATCAACAGAGCATCGTTATCCTTTTAGTTTTTTGCTTTCAACTTTTTTTCAAATAAAAACTTATCAGTCTTAAATTACGAGTACGCCATTACAAAATTTGAAACATTGCATGCCCCTTTAAATCATACACTTAAGAGAACTTGCTGCCAGAGCTGCTCTAGTTGCCAGATATTACTTTTAGGGGGACAATTTGTCCAAAAATAAAATTACACAGTATCATCACTTATGAACGTGTCTGTACTGCTATTATTATTAATTCTTCTGGATTTTATTTTTATCATTTGAGTAAATAAACACTAGCGATTTTCGCTCCTCAGAAACTTCCCAATTTTTTAACAATGCTTTCACCTTAACACACTAAAATAAGAAAGGTTTATTCAAAATAAAATAATCATAAATGACTCTTCTTTTTTACTTCTGAAAGTGTGTGACACATCATACAGCTTTCTCCAAGAAGAATTTCATTTCCCCTTCATCATACATAGGTATGGATTATTTCTCCTTTTACTTTCAGTTTAAATCTGATGTAACATATAATACCAAAACTAGCCCAAGCACTTCATCTCAATGGGAGTGACCTTGGTATATTTTGTGAAGTTTTATGAAATTATGTCTTAAAATTTACAGCTTCTATCAAATTGTATAATTTTGAAGTAACGCTATATAACGATTACCATAAGTTGTTAAATTTCATATTCCCAATACAGATAGGGAAGAAAAATCAACCGAGTTTTTATAAAGACGTGATTTTGATATTACTAATGGATTCCAATTCAAGGAGGTTTTAATATACTCATTAGGGAAGTATGAATATTTATCATCTGATCCCGAAGAGATTCCTCTTTCAGAATACAAATCATTATAATGCTAATGATTTATCCTCTGGACATACCAAGAGATTTGTCCTTTTATTATTTAGAGTAATTGTTACTATCAAAACTGAATATGGTCATAAGCATATATGAAATTTTATCATTGACGATGATGATAATGATATGAATATTTGTATAATCTTCAGCATATAACTGAAAATGATTTTTAAAAATTGAATAATGGTTACTTGTTATTATGATTCTTATTCCATATAACATTTCATTCCAAAGATATATTAGATCTTTATGAAAAACAAAGGGCACCAATAAATGTCAAAGGAAGTATTATCCACTTCACGGACTATTCCAAGGAAAAAGAAATATTTTTATATTAGTAAAGCGTCAAATAACGTTTTATTCATAAACTTTTGTCGTTATGATACTACTTATATTACAAGAATTATATATATATATATATATATATATATATATATATATATATATATATATATGAGTATATATATACACACATAATATATATATATATATATATATATATATATATATATATATGTATATATATATATATATGTGTGTGTGTGTGTGTGTGTGTGGGTGTGTGTGAAGGCTACAGTAGTACTAGCTTTTTACGTCGGTTTAGCTGTCATCCTCAAATATTAAATGGAAAAATAAAATCTGCATTACGACATTTTGCATAACCGTACGTCGGTTTGAACGTCGAACCATTGCAATTAAAAAAAAGAAAAAATCTCATTCTTTTCATAAAATATATAAATTCTTCTTTTCATAAAATAAATAAATTCATACACGTACATTCATTATGAATATATTAGTTGTACTGATACATAGCATAAAAAACAATTATCATAATTACCCCGTAAATATGAAAGAAACATTCACTTCGTCTGACAACTTTGTTTTGATTCTCTCGAAGGCGTACAGTAGCCTACACATTCTAGCTTGTAATTTTACCCAGATCGAAAAATCGTAGTCTTCACTACGTCGTAAAGTCAATTATTTTGTTAATGGTTTGTAAAAATACAATATCCCTTATGCTTTTTTAATGACTATTAAAAACCAAAACAAAGGTTTTAAATAAAATATCTCATTTGAATGAAAAGAATGATTACAATACAAGAAAGATAATAGATATATAGTGTAGAGACAATAACACCTTTTCAATTGTTTCAGCTGGGAGAAGGCTTATCCTTGCCTATATGAATTATTTCTTTGTGAGTTGTGTTGTGGTGTTGTACAACCACATTGAACTAATCCTTTGATATCTTCACAATCTTCGAATATTTTAGCATGTCTCAAAGTTAATGTGAATGATTTAGGTGGCATGTGATTAAAATGCTAGAGAAATTGGATATGATAAAAAGATATGATACGGGTGACAAGGTGATACACATTGCGGGTGCTGTGGATAACAGCGTCCACCATTATGCCCAATAAAGACCGCATTGTTCAATGCCTGACTGCAAAGGCACAGTTACCGAAAACTTCTACTTTTAACGTGAAAAAGACGCGTAACCTACAAAGAACTGAAATGTTTATTATCCCTTTAGATAGAATAACAGACGCATGAACGAATTCCTTTAAGATAATGCTTATTTAAGAAAATGACAACTCTTTGTTTGAGACTTGAGTAGAAAAACTTCTGAGAGAAAAGATCACTCCATTTTTCTGAGTCACGGATATTTTAATAAGTTCAATAAAAGCTTTATTTTAGACAATACTAAAATAAAAGAAGCTGCTGCTGCTGATACCTTTGCTGTCTAAGAATGTTTGAATACCAAAATTCCTCATAACTTATCTTTAATGTTGATGAGACAGTATTATTCTGGAAGAGAATTCCAGATCGTTCCTTTATTTCTATGGAAGAGTAAACTAGGCCAGGGTACAAGGTAGCCAATAACAAATTAACTTTAGCAATTTAATATTTCAGCCTTTGTTGGTCTCCCATGCCTTTAAACCCCTGGGCCCTCAAGAACATCTTGAAATATACGATTACCCTAAATTGGATGGCTAATCCGAAGGCAGGAGTCCCCGTAGCCATTTTCGAAGAATGGTTTAATAGCCATTTCACATCAGCAGCAAAGAAGTATAGCTGGGTCCACAAGTTTTCTTTTTACGTTACATTGATCCTATACATCCGAAAAACATGGATCAAAGTGCAAGATGTTTTCTTACCTCCCAATACCACCTCTCTTATACAACCCATGGACCAAGACATCAAAGTAATATTCAGACGATACTATCTACTGCATACTTTGTGCCGGAGTTGAAACTTCTTCGGTAAAGACCTGGATAAATATTCGGGAATTTTGCAAGGCATAGAATATACTGTACATCAGCCAGCGTTGACCATGAGCACTACTTTGTCCAAAGTGATTCGATCCATGAGGAACGGCTTTTGAAAACAATCTGGGCCCTAAACACATGCATGATTTTAAAGGCTTTGAAGAATCAGTCACGAACATCTTGAGGAATTTGGTAGCACTGAGTAACGAACCTGAGATGGAGTTGGAAGAGGTAGATTTTGAACAGTTGATCGAGGCTCACTGACAGTCACTGACAA
>NC_090764.1:33057225-33062225 GCF_036898095.1 Palaemon carinicauda
TTAGTAGGCATGGGAGTAATACGTGAGGATGAATCTAGAGTACAGAGCAAGAGAAGGAGGAGAAAAGGGAAGAGATATGATGATGGATGGATATAACTCCTTCCAGGAAATCAGGACTTGCTGGATGAATAAACTTTTATATCCTTGACCTCTGCACTTACTGTCGTTTGACTAATTATCTGTATGAACTTTAAGAATCTTGATTTTAATTGGGTTGTAGGTTTGCGTGGTGTTAAGGAGGGACACAAGAGAACAGGAAAGGATTTGAAGCTATTACCGATATTTTCTGAAAATCACTAGTCTCCCAGTGAAGGTAGATTGTTCTTTCATGAAATATATCGATGTAAGAGAGTTAATGATAATTGCAAATGTATGATTAGCAAAAGAAGAAATAGGAGTGGTAAGAGTAGCATGATATAACGACTGTAATGTCGGATTTTGTCATTAATCTGGTCATTAACATGCGTTTATAATCGACATGAATCTAATTGCAGTCATCAACACTATAGATGCAATATATATATATATATATATATATATATATATATATATATATATATATATATATAAATATGTATATATATATATGTATATATATATATATATATATATATATATATATATATATATATATATATGTGTGTGTGTGTGTGTGTGTGTATTTACTCAGACAGTTCCTCCAACACTGGGGGCTATCCGACATCAAAAATGGAACAAAAGGGGACTTTTCCTCTCTTCGCTCCTCCCAGCCTGGCGAGGGATTCAGCCGAGTTTAGCTGGTACTGCTAGGGTGCCACAGCCTACCCTCCCCCGTTATCTACCACAAAGGAAGTTGCATATGCTGACTCCCGTACTGTTGCTATCTCACCGGTCATCAAAGTATACTTCGTCACTTTATTAGCTTTCGTCCAAGAAATGAATATGATGTGTCACTAACTATAATGTTATTTTTGAAAACGCATTTTTCGAAAAATAAATTTATTAACGAGTATCTTTAAGCGCTCTGGTAAATATCCCAAGAAAGTACTTATATTATAATCAAAGTAATTTATTCATGATTCACTGCAATGGCCTATTTGTTTGCTGGGACATATAAAGATATAAATTGTAATTTTTCTTTCCCTGCAAAGGTCTATACTAAGTTTGTAATAGAGCAATTTCAGAGGAATATAACGAAACATTATCATAAAAGTATGGTAGATGATAAAAGTGAAAACCAAACCTTTTAAGAACATTAAATTCTATTGCATTTTAAGTAAAAAAACAATGACTTCTTATATCGCTCACGTAAGGGAAAACGCAGAAGAGGGTATACTTACACTGAGTACATATATTATACGAGTATTACTAGATATTCGGTCTCATGATATATTTAAGTTTTGTCCTTTACACAAGAAGTAAAGAAATAAATCCTCTCTTTCAGATCCCATTTTATCATTTCTTGATTGGGAATGGCTCACGAAAATCTAAAACCTTACATGCTACGTTCTTTATAAATCACAAAAACCTTTTTTAGTATAACTATACATGATTACATGTATTAATAGAAATCATTATGAAGTGCTTAGTTCCACACTGTTGCAGTTTTAATTTTTTTTTTTTATTAAATTATCTAGTGAAACTGGTTGAAAAATCATTTACTCTTCCACATTTCTAGAGGCATTCGTTGTAACAGAGCTTATTTTTGTGTGCGAACCGTGATTAAATAATTAATAATGAGCTATTCTAAAAACTCAGTCGATATTATTCCAAAATCTTAAAAACTTGGGAGCCTTATCCTAACATATGTAAATGGTGTTTTCATCATGATTTCACTTTTGTCTTGCAAACTTAATGTACATATTCTCAGGTTGAAAAAAGACAGAATAGGAAATAGTATTCATAAAAGAAAGAATTAATTACAGCTGCATATGTCTGGTTAAGGATGAAAAGAAAATTGTATTAAATTACCTTGAAAAGTGAAATTTACACGATTTGATTAAATATTCCAGACCGGGTCAGTGGCTAAATGCAAACGTACATATGGCTGTCACTGGACGTAGGAAAACCATGTCGTAACTATTGTAATAAGGCCATAAAGACATAAAGAAAATACTAGGAGATTTTTACTAAAAAAATTTATGTAGAAAATAATTCTCACACAAATTCCAATTTAAAAATTGGTACAGTTACATCCATGATACTAAAGCTGTTCCATGTACCCGAAATACTGTATAAATGGAAGCCGCGGATTTTGGATTGAATACGTTTCCTTGATCAAACTAACTTTTCCACGTGCAGGTATTGGTGGACGAAAACTCTTCCCACCTTTATGTCATGAAAATAGTGATCTCAATTACATTCACACCTGTAAGTTATTTTTCATCGTGATATGAAGAATGGAGAAAAGGAAAAGATTTTCATATATGCGATTACAGAGAGAAATGAGAAACAGAAATAAGAGAATCTTTAATTAATTCTCTAAATGTTACAATAACTCAGACCAACAAAATTTTCATTGTAGGGGAACAAAGCAGCTAGGAGTTCCTCCTGTTATCTGATATCAAGACACAAAGGGAATTACAATGCTTGAGTAATTTATCTGAACGAATGGAAACGAATATAAAGAAAACAATGATAGCTAGAGGAGCCCTCAGTAGAGCGCAGATATCCACCACGGCAGCTTGTTTCGTGACCTTCAACTTGACCTTTGACCAAGGACTTTCAAAATAGAATCACTTCCCCGTCTCAACACAACAATTAATCCCTGAGAGTTTCACTACTCTGAGTATATATATATATATATATATATATATATATATATATATATATATATATATATACATTTATATATATATATATATATATATATATATGTACATATATATGTATATATACATATATATGTATATATATATATATATATATATATATATATATATATATACATATACATATATATATATGTACATATATATATATATATATATATATATATATACATATATATATATATATATATATATATGTATATATATATGTGTGTATATATATAAATATATATATAAAATGCATATATATATATATAAAATGCATATATATATATATATATATATATATATATATATATATATATATATATATATATATATATAGTGCTGTATAGATAAAATGATGTAAACAAAGAAAACCCCTTTACTTTTATTTACATTAAATGCAAAAATACTTTAATATATCTTTATTAATAAATAACTCAAACCGTAACATGGACGAAGTATTAAAATTTCAATATGGGACTACTAGAAATCAAGATCTTACATTGAGGGTTCAGTTAAAGCTGCTTTCGTAACTATTCGCTGATATGTGACTCATTTTCATTTTAACTGATAGAGAAACCTAGGTTCCTCAATTAGATTTATAAGAAACTGCATGCTTGAACAATGGATGATTTCGCTAAAGATTTAAAGAGACCAAGGAGAAATACGCCGTTTTCCACAAGACACAGGAAATATCCAAACCTCAACAAAGGTGAACTGAGTCATATGTGGGAAGCCCGGAAAACAAACAAACGCTGAATCTCACCTGATACCCTAAGAATACACATAACAGGATACAAATTGACCCCTTTTGCTGAAGCTATTCGTTGCGGAAAATGGAGGTTCACATGGGAGGGAAGCTTTTGGTAAGAGGAGGAACAAGTAGCAGGGAAAGAGACAAAGGATAGGGAAGAACTAAAAGGGAGGAATAGGAAGCCATGATCTGCATTGCTCACCTTGTTTAAACGATCTCATTTGGTTAGAAAGTTGTGTTGAGATCGGCAGACATTTTTTTAGGAAATATGCCCTCTCTTGAATTAGAAAGGTAAGCCAAAGACAGTGTACCTACGGTAAACTTTGGCTTTGTAGATATTAAAGCAATTCCTTCTAATGGCATGTTTCACATTGTCTGAGTTTTTATGCCACTGTTGCCCTCAACTGTTTGTACAAAAACATGTCCTGTACAAAAGCAGTTTTTATTTTAACTATCTTGAAATAAACAGTACCTGTATTTTTACCACTCATTCAAATACTGGAAATACCATTAATAATATTTTTTATTACTAAATTTACAACCACAAATGAAAAAAAAAGTACACTTACCTTGCTTCCACCGAAACCACTGAAGCAGGACTTCTATTGGCACAGATAATCAGTAATTTGTTGCGTTGAAAATAGTAACTTGTGCGTATCTACGAATCGTGGGAGCATGTGCCTGAAAAGCATAATCCTTTTAGTAGGAGGTAAAAGAAATTACATTCATCATTATGTATTGTTAATGCCTAAGTTAGTGCTAGATAATCCTCATCATGATAACTTGAATGATAAACATGTGGAAAATTAACCATTCCTTCTTTTGTTTGTATACATACGTGAATATATAGGAAAACAATGCAAACGCATTTCCTGAAAATGCATACTAAGTTTAAATGGCCACATCAATTAAAAAAACAGCAGAAGGTACCGAGTTCATGTAACTTGGAAGCACATGACAATTAAATGAAATAGAAAATTAAAAAGATCTCTGGAAAAATACATAGAATATCTTGCCTCCACTAATTAATATTTTGAGACATTTTTGTCTGAAAAGATGGGAACGTCAAAGCATTGAAGATGTGATGTGAATATATTACCCTTAAAATTAAATCTTATTATACATGTAAATGGTGAGTTATATATTTTTTCAGGAATTGTTTTACAAGAATATCATATTCTACACTACATGAAACTAATCATGAAGTAAGAAATAGAAGTAACTTATGTTTGTTTAATCATTTCAATAACACATTCAAGAGTAGGAAAATAACCTATCCTGCAGTATGATACACCATTAAACGGCAGTAACCTAAATATAATGTAGAAGACCATAGAAGGAGCGGAGAATCAAGTCACAATGAAAATATTTCAGCTTTGTACGCAGTGAGATCAAAGGTTCTGTTCCTCTGAGGATCCGATGACGTAGTTTGGCGTCATCCGTTCATTTAA
>NC_090764.1:33067225-33074725 GCF_036898095.1 Palaemon carinicauda
AAATGATTGAGCGGGAGCGAGATGCTACTTTATTTCCATATATCTTTTGGATCAACCTTCTTTTTATTTTACTTTTCTTTGGCGTATAGAGAAAATTAAAATAAAAAAGCATCGTACATCAATTATTCTTTTGGCTTTGGGAATGGGATGCGTTTACTTCCTATTGAATAGAGTTTCATTAATACTATGAACAACGAATCTATAATATGAAAAAGGTTTAAACAACAAATATAACCTAATTTTTACCATGATTTTGAAGAGGGATTTCCCCCAAATAAGCAAATATCCATTCAATGGGCTTAAAAACAAATAAAGTTAACAAATAAGTATTTTTTATGCATTTACATTATTGCACACGCATCCATACACTTGTAAAGGCCAAATGTTTGGTTCAACACAAGCGAGGTAAATTATATGCATTGGCAATATGTTATGATGGGGTTAAATGCATGAAACAAACATGGAATTTAGTTTTAAAATATTACTTAATCCCTGGTTCATTAGTTGCCCAAACACAAATCCTATTTGCATCTGTTCGATTTTCAAAATTCAAAGATACAAAAACGATGGTGTGCAAACTCAATATATTCACATCAATGTTCAATCTTTAAAGGCAGAATTGCTATGTAATATGCAAAGAAACATATGTGCACATAAATTTAGTATTCAGATAATCAGTATGGAGTGTTTGCGGGTTTAACTTATTAAACAAATAAATGAAACTAGTATGTAAAAGGTGACGTCATTAGGGACAGATTGTTTCAATTACAGTTGCTAGACAAGAGATAACCAGTCAGTGTTATACAAGACGATAAGGTACTTGAGGAAACTAGGTTGAAGCAGTCAATAATTTACAGTTAATCATAAGAAAATATTTTAGAGAGAAAAAAAAAAAAAAAAAAAAAAAAAAAAAAAAAAAGTTCAGAGTAGTAAATGTAGAAAAGATTGTGGCAGTTGAGGGAGCATCTTCAAAGATTGCTGGAGTTGTAAGATACTTAATAAAAAAAATCTTTAAGTTGTATGACAGTAATTGATTAGTGAACATTTAAGAATGTTTATTAAATTGACTGTCGAAGAAGTCAGAGTGAAAATGAATGGAAAGGCATCAAGAATTGAATTTTTTAATATTTCTTTCCTTCCATAGCTTTTATTTTGTGGTAAAAAAAAAAGTGTTTTACTCTCTAGTTTACTTTAATCTTGTACTCGTATAGAAGTTGTCGCGTTTTATGGAGTAGTAGCAAAGATCTCCTCGACAGCAGTCAACTGGCAAGACAGTACTACATTGGATCCTTCTTTCTGGTTACGGTTAATTTTCCCTTTGCCTACACATCCACCGAATAGTTTGGCCTATTCTTTACAGATTTTCCTCTGTCCTCATACACCTGGCAACACTGGGATTATCAAATAATAATTCTTCACCCAAGGGGTTAACTACTGCACTGTAATTGTTCGGTGCCCACTTTCCTCTAGGTAAGGGTAAAAGAGACTCTTAGCTAAGGTAAGCACCTCTTCTAGGAGAAGGACACTCCAAAATCAAACCAATTTTCTCTAGTCTTGGATAGTGTCATAGCCTCTGTACCATGGTATTCCACTGTCTTGGGAGAGAGTTCTCTTGCTTGAGGGTACACTGGGACACACTACTTTATCTTATTTCTCTTCCTCTTGTTTAGTTAAAGTTTTTATAGTTTATGTGAGAAATATTTATTTTAATGTTGTTACAGTTTTTAAGATATTTTATTTTTCCTAGTTTCCTTTCCTCACTGGGCTAATTTCCCTGTTGGAGCCCCTGGACTTATAGCATCCTGCTTTTCCAACTAGGGTTGTAGCTTAGTAAGTAAGTAAGTAATAATAATAATAATAATAATAATAATAATAATAATAATAATAATAATAATAATAATAATAATAATAATAATGATAATAATAATAATAATAATAATTACTGGCCCCTTCCCATCTCCGGCTATCACAAAGTTAATAACATACTACGATTAGCCTTAAGGAGCGAACACTGCACTGTGTATAGGTAGAATACAGATAGAGCCAGTCAAGTACATCGAATGCTAGTTTTCATCAGCCATGACTGATCACCATCCATATTAAGTCTCCGTTCTTGGTGTCGACATTAGACTTTCTATAATGCCTGCTGTCCTAACCAAATGAGATTTACCACTGAAATGGGCAAAATAGATTACATTACAATCAAAATACTGGGTTCTAGTTTTTAGCATGTTATGAATATCTTCATCATTAGCAGCAGCAGCAGTAACTAGTCCACTGCAGGACAAAGGCCTCAGAGACAAAGGCCTCATTCCCACTTGTTTATGGTCTTTCTATGCCCGTCTATACCAGCAAATAGTCTTACCTCGTCAATCCATCGTCTTCTTTTCCTATGAAAATATATATACATATATTCTACATGTATTAAATACAGATATAATACAAAGACTACATTTAAAAAACCGTAATTTTAATCAGAGATTATTCGTAAAAAATATACTGTTTGCAGCCGTATTCCAGTAAATTTCTACCCTATTTTGTTATTATCTTTTACGGGTTGCTGACCGTAATATCACCCTTTACGTCAATATATACATTTTCTAAACGGTAAATACCTAGCAACATTTATTCCAAGATTTTTACCGTTTTTACTGCAAGTTTTTAACAGTTTATATATAAGAAATCTTTGGGATTTTTTTTTCATCATGTTCCTTACAATGACAAATGAGTTCACGATGAGAGGCCTTGAAAGCTATTATTCCCACCGTACGCTTTCCACTAAAATATTCTTAAAAGCCTTTTGCAAACTTTGGAAAGTCACGACTAATAATGTAGAAGCTGCATTCCACCTCGCACTGCGACAACTCCGGAAGAATTATTCGATATGAAAATGTTGCCTGGGGGTATTACTGGATAAAAGCTGGTGGAGAATTGGGTGTTATTGGAGGACGAGGTCATTTTGATGACAAAAATAGTAACATAAATAATAAAAACCACAATTGTTCCAGAAATTATTGTAACAACGACATATAGGTTACAGCAATTAAGAAAGAATAAACTGACGGATATGGTGATCGGAATATGAACTATTTCCATTTTGATTTATTGGTAAATGTGTATGACGGAAACTACAGGAAATCTTATGGAAGAGCTTTCACTATTTTCTTATTTATTGAGAAACACATTTATATCTATTTGGTCCTTCCAATAGAACTCCATTGTCTTTACATTATGCAAGACTGAAACCAATTTTTAAGGAACAATCCAAAACACTATAATTACTCTCGTAATAACATTTATAATATTATTGACAATGATAATAATTGATAACGATAATAGGAAGATTCAAGTCTCCTCATAACGCAACATCCAAAGCTTAAAACACTACGTTGCCTAATTATATTAGTAACAAGCAAATAAAAACGAAAAGAAAATTATTCACCTTATAAGGAAAATGACTGAAATAGCAGTGTATCCTGCTCATTTATATCAAAGTTTCATTTAACCATGAAAACCCAGCTTTAGTAAAAGTGCATAGGATTGCCATATAATAGCCATGGATGGAAAAAATTAACCCTTCCTGTGTTGCAGCGGAGGAGATCCTATAAAATTCTTCAAAGGAATTTGTAATATTACGAGTCAAACAGAGTTACGGCCTCTCTGTCGGAAGATTGATTAGAAACGGGTGAATAACACCATATGAAGACCGAAATAGTACTGTGTGGCTACTGTTAACATATTTGCATGTTTGAGCTCTGGGTTTACTGTAGTGATAATTGTGTTTATTCCGTTTTATGTAACGTTTTATTTACGTATAACTATTATTAATCTTTACATCTTTAATGATAGATTATCATATTTCATCACAATGAAACTGAAGATGTTTTGGAAAAATTAAATGCCATGTTTTATAAGTAGACTTAATACAGGATGTCATTAGTTTGAAAGCTTTTTTAACAAATTTGAATGTGTTCTCTGACACGTACCAATTGAAAAATACTATATATATATATATATATATATATATATATATATATATATATATATATATATATATATATATATATATATATATATATATATATATATATATATATATATATATATATATATATATATATATATATATATATATATATATATATATATAGTATATTGGCCAGGGCACCAGCCAGCCATTGAGATACTACCGCTAGTGTTATGGGGTCCTTTGAATGGCCAGACAGTACTACATTGTATCCCTCTCTCTCTGGTTACGGTTCATTTTCCCTTCACCTACACTTACACCGGCAGAATAGTCTGGCCTATTCTTTACAGATTCTCCTCTGTCCTCATACACCTTACAGCACTGGGATTACCAAACAATTCTTCTTTTATAAAGGGGTTAACTACTGCACTGTAATTGTTCAGTGGCTACTTTCCTCTTGGTAAGGGTAGACGAGACTCTTTAGCTATGGTAAGCAGCTCTTCTAGAGAACATTCTCCTATCAAAAGACTGATAGCCTTGTTTCTAGTTTGGCATTTGCTTTACTTGATGTTGAAGTGTCACTAAATTTCAAGATCAAAACCTACAGACAAAAGGATGGAAGTCTAAATACTATGAGACAACATTCAGTTTCCAAAGGAACAAGACAACCTTAGAATGATTAGCCCTTCAACCCCTTCTTGTTGTAGAGTCACTGACTGACCTAAGCCAGTACTTATGTAGAATATTCATTCTGCCAAACGAGGAACGCTACCAAAGACTTGGCTCTAAAGTCATACCATACATCTTTCCTCCTATTATATTCTATTAGACAGGGACGTATGTTTCCACAAGGTCTTGGCTCGCCAAATGGATATCACAGTAAGGAGGGCTGACAAAACTGCTGCATTTCAGCTGATAAAAACTGAGTACAACAAGAAACTCAAGTGTACCCTGACTCACTACTTGAAGTTTGAAAGAAGGATCCGCAACCCCAAAGAGGAGGTTAAAAGGAAAATCAGTTAGACTATTGATGTTGTCAACGCCATTACTAATGCAGTCCATCTTCGGCTAATCATCAGAGACCATGGTAGGGCATACTTCATGGTAATATTAAAAAATATAGGGAAGTTTATCCTCTTTGGCCTATCCCTCACATGGATGCCTGGCCCTACCTTCATACATACTCAATCAGCGCAGCATTCCATCAGCTGTTGAATTCTTAGAAACAATTAAAGGTTCATTTAGCACTGATTTCACCAAAACCCATGTTGACAAAAACCACTGACTTAATCAGGGAGAAAATACCCAGGGATTCATCAATGCCACTGCTGAATGATACTAAAACTGGCATACATAACTTGCTAGAGATATGTACAAAGAAAAAACCCAGTTTTTATGTACCTTTGATAGATGTTTATACAGAAATATGTTGTTGCCATAGATCACCTTTTTGGCGTGATTTTCACCAATTCCTACATAGGAATTGTTGAAGAGCGAGTCAAAAGCCTGACATTTAAATCAGAGGAAATTTATAAAGTTTGTAAAGGCTAACAATGTTCAGGAGATAAAAAAATATGACAGAAGTTCCAAGAATGCTGCAGGCAATAATTCCATCTGAGTTTACTAACCTGAACTCAAGTGGGCTTCTGCACATCTATTTACCCTAAATCCAACACCTGGTAACTCTACAGTAATGTTTAAGTCCACCAACAACCAATTTTTTTATATGAGAGCCTTCAATCACTGCTCATCCTGCAAAGCCACTCATAAAAAACTTGTCCGAGCCTGCCAAAGTCCTTGTTGATAATGGTTATTCCCACTGCAATGTTAACTGGGAAAATATTAAGGTCCTGTCTTGATGATACAGCAATGAGGCAGGACCCATCACCTACCTGTATACTAAAGCTCTTATAATAAGTTGGATGCACAAGAAATATCTTGGAGATAAATGTGTCATTTAATAAAATCATCTCTGATACGATCTCTACCGTGGACTAGGAGGACAAAGTGATCATAATAACTTATATATATATATATATATATATATATATATATATATATATATATATATATATATATATATATATATATAAACCCTAGGTGTCCTATCTTGAAAAACAACCTGACGTTGTCTACCACTTCATCTATCCCACGACAGCTGTACTGGCATTAGAATAATGCATCTTTCTAAACTACAGACTTGCCCTGTCTAACAAAGTGCATCCCAAATAAATTTACATCGGTTCGCAGTAATGATTTTAGCATAGATAAATCAAATATTCATATATAATCAGCAACGTATGACGAAAGACACCTGGAAATCCTTTAGGCATTGCTCATTTAAAAGAAGTGAGATCTCAATAACATATAAGCAATGTTTCTCATGCCTATTAATACAAGAAGAATTTTGATAAACAACTACGACAACCTTCAAGCAAATGATCAGTGTATAAGGAGTTAGTTACTTGGCGGAGTGCCTTAGCTAATCAAAACTGAGTACACAGATAATGAAATACTACTTTTTATGCACAAGATAAGCGTTGGATGAGGATGACTACTGGAATGAGGAACTCCGCCAAGTAGAAAATGCATACGTCAACTGCTTATCCATAGAAAAATCCCTGCCCATCTTTATTACACAGAATTCGGGTGTAAATAGAGTAAATATACCCACACTTTTTTAGGGTTGTGGTTTTACTATACAAAGCTCTCTTTTGAGGAAAAGGACAGGCAATCTAACGAACAAATATAATTTCTTTGGTATACTGCGACTTTTCCTGGAATATGGAGAGAAGCATTCTCCGAAGGATTGCAACAAGAGAGGAAGAATACTGACGAACCCAGACCGCCACTGGGTAACGAATTTGGCCTACTCTTGTAAAATTTGCCTAACCTTCTTAGTTTTTGTACAATAAAGGAGAAAATAGCGTGTGGAAAGTAGTAGAAAGAAAGTAAGGAAAATAGATATAGTTTCTTGTGCGGTAGACACCACTGACCCACTGATTAATTCAACATGTTTGAAAAAGGGGCTTCTATCTGATGCAGTTATAAATACTATTTTTTCTATTAATAACCATAATAAGTAAAAAAAAAAAAAAGATATAACGCAACAGAAAAAAATATCAAACAAAATAATAATAGTATTATAATACCTATAATGATTATAAGTTTTAACTTTGTTTTAGGTAGATAAATGAAAATATATATACATATATATATATATATATATATATATATATATATATATATATACTGTATATATATATATATACTGTATATATATATATATACTGTATATATATATATATATATATATATATATATATATATACTGTATATATATATATATATATATATATATATATATATATATATATATATATATATATATATGTATGTATATTTATATATACATACATACATACATATACTTTTTTCTCGATATTAGAGGGTATATACCATATAAGACAAAATAAAAGAAGTGAAACGGATGATTTTGGTGGTAAATAGCAAGATAATAAAACTCACAATAA
>NC_090764.1:33084725-33097225 GCF_036898095.1 Palaemon carinicauda
ATTACTATTATTATTACTTTCTAAGATACAACCCTAGTCGGAAAAGCAGGATGCTATAAGCCCAGTGGCCCCAACAGGGAAAATAGTCCGATGAGGGAAGGAAACAAGAAAAAATAGGATATTCCAAGAATAGTGACAATATTAGAATAAATATTTCCTATATAAACTATAAAGACTTTGACAAAACAAGAGGAAGAAAAATTATATATATTAATGTGGCCAAGTGTACCCTCAAGCAAGAAAGGATATGAAGGTTGATAAAGTTGGGGCCCATTAAAATTGTTATTTTGGGGTTTCTTCCATCTCGATCTCCTTTTTTTCTCTTTTTTTCTTTCTCAGCCGATTTGTTTTTATTAAAAAAACATTTGAAAAATAATTGTATTAACCGAACGTTGTACATTGGAAATGTTCTTAAAATTTAATTCCTTTATTACATGCATTATTCTGTTTTTGTATATAGGTCGATTTTATAGGGAAGCTTCCGTTTTATCTAAAAGTGAATGTAGAGATTATAAGTTATAAAGTTCCGTATCTCTTCATGTCTGAATATTAAAAGTAAAAGCAATTTTTTTTCACAGAAAATTTCATATCTTAAGGCTTAGGGCTTCAAAGTATTTTTCATAGATATTGATTGAATAGTTTAATATATATAAGCAATGGCTTTTAACGGCAATTGCCTAACCACTGGGGATCATAAGGGCATAATTATCATATAAGTTGAGCCCCTTCCCTCAAATCCAAATGGATCACTCTCTCTACACACACACACACACACAAACAAGACGTGGCTAGCATAAAACATTCTCGTGTGTGTACTTTTCGGCCAAATTCAACAGTTCTGGCTTATTTAGGTATTGTCTTTAATATAGACATCCTCCTAGTCAAAAATGCAACAAACTGAACTTCCAAAATTCCCTTTTAGAGATCTTGAGTCACTTTCCTTCACGAAATAAGTAAAAGGCAAGTTTATACCACATTCAGTAAAACCTATGGCCTATTGTAATGGATTCCCTTTAACGTCAAAAACTTAATTTTCCTAACCACTACAGTGAGATGATGATGAGATAATAATGATCATGATAGGGAGAAATGGAAAGACAAAAACACACACAAAACTGATTGTACCACAAAAGCCACACCTATTACTAATTTATGTTTAAGTTTACTAATAACACCGTCAAAAATTCCCATCCAGTATATTGGATGCAAGTTCGTTCCCTCCGCCCAACTAGTTAAGCTTGACAATTGAGGCGAGCGGTCGTTTCTCCTCGACCGCCCTTCCTTTACTGCTACGGAAAGCAACAGTCTGGAAATCCATCAAGCTAATGGGCTGATGGGAGGCAAAGTGAAGTGGTGGTTGATTGAAGCTTAACCTTCAAGCCAATAGCGAAATCGTGATTCGTAGTCAATCACACTGTTTTGCTTACTCTTCTCCATTTTTGTCTCTGTTCCATCTCTTTCTTTCTTTCTTTCTTCACCACTCTTTTCTTTAATCTTTTGCTGATGAATTATTCCAAGAATTGAGCTCAAGTTTCAAGTTGCAAGCATCTCTTTAATCAGATGAGAATTAAGCATTGCTTTATTTTCACTATCCTAGAAGATTATATATATATTTTTTTTTTTAATTATCCCCTTTTTTTTATCATCACCTAATTTATTCTTCTTATTCCTTATTACGTTGGTAATCTCTATCGATGAAATTCTCAAATCAAAGGATAGCTAAACAGTGTTAAATGTTTCACTTTGTTCGTTCATACTTATGATAAACAAGGGCATTGTTCTTTGACAACATTGTTGATGAAAATTCTGATAGACATTTGACAGTTACTGATAATGCTTCCGTTACATTTCCATTAAAGATGTTAGTGACCTTTCTATTAAGCTTTCTTGTTTCATGAACGTAAATATTCGTTGAAAAAATTGTTGTCGTGTCAATGTGTCTTAACAAGAGAGATCATACCCTATTTAGTCACAAGGAGTTTCTTAATGATTTTTTAACATTCATAAAACTCTTTTAACTGATTTAGCTAACCTTGATGTATCCTGAGAACATTAATTTGTGTTAAATGCACATAGTTATATGAGTTTTTTGAAGCTTTAAATGCAATATAAAAGAGATGGCGTATGATACTAATATTTTGTTCCACTGGAAAATCACTGATGTACTCTACATATGTTATATGGACTGCCCAGGACTTTAAAATCAGTATGATTTAACATGCAAAAAAAACAATTCTTCGACAAGTTGCTGTTTTAAAAATTAATATTTCAATCTTCTAAAACAATGTACATTATTTTCTCTTTCAATTTGTTTTATGAATATGTTTAAATAAAGTAATAAGAGGTCTCTGCATCAAATGCATGCAACAATTGATAAAAAAATTTAAAAGATTATTAATTGAGGATAATCTGAAAAATATTCTCCATCATTTATTCCTTTAAAAGGTGCACATTTGATTACTCTTTAGTAAGGAAAAAACTCTTTGAAAACAAATACCGGTAAACAAAAACAATTCTTCCGACGTAGCCAAAATATACCCCACAAATTAATTATACCTTTCAAGGAAGCAAAAACAAGCAAGGTTTTTAGATTGATCTGCACAAATACGGATAATTTCCATGGAAACGCTTAGATACGGAGCAGGTTATAAAATAACGATATCTACTGAGAATGTAGATTATTGGGAATCTATTATTGGAATCGTCCTAATACTATCCATCCTTTATGTATATGTATTATGTGAACACACATATATATATATATATATATATATATATATATATATATATATATATATATATGTATATATATATACATATATATATATATATATATATATATATATATATATATATATATATATATAGAGAGAGAGAGAGAGAGAGAGAGAGAGAGAGAGAGAGAGAGAGAGAGAAAGAGAGAGAGAGAGATGTATATCTGTATCTATCTATCTAACTATCTATACATATATATATATAAATATATATATATATATATATATATATATATAAATATATATATATATATATACATATATATATATATTTATATATATATATATATATATATATATATATATATAGTATATCTATATCTATCTATCTTTCTATATATGTATCTATCTATCTATATATATATATATATATATATATATATATATATATATATATATATATACATACATACATACATACATACATACATACATATATAGTGATAGCCCATATTCTTTTGGTTTTAGCCCACATAATTCTGAAATAAACTATTCTTTCACATAAGTGAAGCCCTGTGAAGTTGTTTCAATTAAAAATCATCATCATATACGTTCAAAAACATTTGTTATACACAATACAGCGTCACTGAACCTGAATGATTATTTACGGATTCTTTTCAATGACGTTTTCGTTATTATCATCATTATTATTATCATCATCATTGTTATTGTTATTGTTATTGTTATTGTTATCATTATCATTATTATTAGGCTACTTGCTAAGCTACAACCCTAGTTGGAAAAGCAGGAGGCTATAAGACCAAGGGCTGCAACAGGGAAAATATCTCGGTAAGGAAAGGAAATTAGTAAATAAACTACAAGATGCTTAAGAATAACAACAGTAAAATAAATCTTTCATATATAAACTATAAAAACTTCAAAATAACGAGAGGAACCGAATTAAGATACAATAGTGTGCCAAGTTTAACCTCAAGAAGACCTCTACCCCAAGACATTGGAAGGAGAATGTGTATAGAATAGACTATTTCGTGCATGTATAGGCAAAGAAAAAATGAGCCGTAACCAGAGAGGAGGATCAAATGTAGTGCTGTCTGGCCACTCAAAGGACCCAATAACTCTAGCAGTAGTATTTCAACGGGTGGATGGTGCCCTGGCCATCTTACTACCTATAAACGATATAAAATTTACTTTGAGATAAATGCAAATTGGAAGAACAAACGTCAAGATTTTCATATTTGAATATATTCCATATAATGTACAACATGTGGCCATCAATGAAACACATGTGCTCTCTCTCTCTCTCTCTCTCTCTCTCTCTCTCTCTCTCTCTCTCTCTCTCTCTCTCTCTCTCTCTCTCTCTGTACGTATTCTTAGTATTTTGTGATTTGAGTGTACAAAATATTGGACTGTACGCAATGATATAAGTGTAAACATACAGATATGCAAATTCCCACATGTAATGCATATTCTAATAGAAAAAATTGAAGAAAAAAAAAAATTCATAAGCAAATAAACATTCAGCCAAGAAGTGAACCGTATCTGGGATATTTTATCCAACCACATATATTGCCCCTAGGAGATCTCCCGGCCCACAAAAGGACCTTTCCTTTAATATATCTTCCGGCTCTTTCATCCTTCAAACTTATATTCTAGAGGGGTTTCCGAAAGTAATAAAGCCCTATTTTGTAAAGTAGTTTAGGACCTGATATCACCTTTAAACTCTCCAAAGATCTGAAGATATTTTAACGGTTTAAAATTTGATTCATTGTTATTCCTTTTCACGTACTGAATTTCGTTCCATATTACGAGGAAAGACAGGTGGAATTGTAAGGGAAAACATTCTATGAATGTTGATTATTTAAATGTTTAACTGTGGTTCTATGAACGCGTTTCTGATATGCTTATAGACTGGAAAATATTCTTAGCAAATTAGAAGGGCTTAACAAAGAGGATTATTTTTGTTAAACCAGCGGTACTATAACTATGGCTGCCAGTCCCAAATGAAAGGAAAACTTTTTTTTTTTTTTTAAAGTTCTGTGTAAGATGACAAGCCCTCAAAAGGATGTTAAAAGTTCAAAGGTCAACGTATTCGTCTATATTCATCCATTCCAGGTGGTATCCATCCTTCTCCTCTCACAACATTCACTTTTTGTAAGGTAATGAAGAGTCTTGCATCTTTAGAGATTTGGTATACCACCAGCATGACTTGCATTCCAGAACTATTCCTCTTGGCGTTAACAGGTGAACAGAATTATTTTTTGTTTGTCGTTCTTTCAGTCTAACAGTTAAATACTAAGCTTTTTCTTCGTAAAATATTTTTCACCGATGAAGCTAATCCCTGAGAGAGGTAGTTGATCTATACACTTCAACCTTTTAATACTACTATTGCTTGGTTGTTTAAAATATCGTTAACTTTTACTGTCTTCAATCCTTTGAGTAGAACTGTTTACTTCCATATTATCAACTAATCGTGGCTTTTTTCACATATTTCAATGAGGGCTTATTATCTTTGCGGGAGTCCTACTTATGAAATCCTTTTTAATTTCTTAGCTTATCTGTAATTTACTGTCTCTATTTAAATCTGTTGTTGTTGATTTTACATTTGATCTCTTACCAATACTACCACTGTTCCTTAAAACTTTACTCTTAGCTATTCTTTACCCGTTTACAATGACTTTAAATTGAACCTATTCTCTCTTCTCTCTCTCTCTCTCTCTCTCTCTCTCTCTCTCTCTCTCTCTCTCTCTCTCTCTCTCTCTCGGAGGGACCTGGGGGAACCCAAACATAGTATAAAATAAGGTACGGCTCACCTATATATACATATATAAGTAGGCAAAAACACCCACCTCACACATAAATATGCATATGGATCCTGCTTTTCAAGCTAAGGTTGTAGCTTAGCAAGTGATTAAAATAATAATAATAATAATAATAATAATAATAATAATAATAATAATAATAATAATAATAATAATAATAATATGGATACATGCATGCATACAAATACATACATAAATACAAAAACAGACACATACACACACAATATATACATATATATATTTATATATACATATATATACATATATATATATATATATATATATATATATATATATATACATATATATATATATATATATATATATATATATATATATATATATATGTTAGTGTGTGTGTTTGTTCCTGTATCTGTGAGTGCATGTTTGTAAGACGAGTATGTTTGTGTATCCATACTTCCAATCAAAGGAGTGAACTAGATATGCTTAACCCCAGAACAATCTCATAGGTAAAAAGAAAAAAAAAATAGAAACATATATAAATATAAGAAAAAAAAATCCTTGTCATTCTATCATCCAAAGTCGGGGTATCACCAAAATCGCGTCAGAAGCCCAGATATAAGGCTGGCAAATTACACGCGAAATATTTTCCACGAGCGCACGTCACCATAACATGTTTTAATATCCTGCGGTCCTTTGGTGTTGTCCTTCCATTTTCTGTAATATATAGTCCCATATACTGACCTCCATTATCCTTCCAAAAGCTAATGGCCCGACCATTTACCATCCGAGTTTCTCGGTCAACCGATGTGTGGCTGCCTCTTTATTACAAGCTACCTCATATATTCGTCCATTTTTGTGGATAATTTTTTTCTCTATAACTTGCAAATTGGTTCTGCTGTTTAGCAAATATGCATACAGATATACATACACACACGCAAACACACACACACACGCAAACACGCACACACACACACACTATATATATATATATATATATATATATATATATATATAATTTATATATATATATTTGTATATATGTACATATATACATATATATGTGTATATATATGGATGTGTCCATGTGTACGCACACGTTTGTATGGAAGTGTTTGTTTGTTCAAGAAACACATCTAAATTGTATTTACCTTAGGAGGGGTCAATTGAATATTTAAAAAAAGAAAAAACTAAGCTTTGGTGGGAGAATAATATCAAATTTGTTATTCATACAGTTCAAATACAGGACTCAATATGCTTTGTTTTATTTGAAAAAACTACCATAAATGTTTTTTTTCCATGTAGGCCTACATGATACGGAGGAAATCTCTGGAATAATTTTTCAGTGACCTCCATAGCAATGGGAAATTCAAGTGAACCAAAAACATGAATATTTTTTTCTAAAAACGTTGTATGAATGGTCTTTGTCACGATGGATCATCGTTGAATTTCCCATGGACTACTCATTCAAATAGGGAACTTCATTTAACTGGAAAAAATAGAAAAATACTATGAATTTTATTTCATTTGAAGAAATATCTTTTGTCGAAAAAGTAGCCTCGTATTTCCAATTTATTAATTTTCGAATAAGAATGATCATAATATATCGTGTCGAGGTGATTCTTCTTTTCTCAATGAGTTGAACAAATATTATCTTAGCTAGATTATTCAGTAATTTCCCAAAATTCAATGAAGAAAGAACACTTGTAGTCACTGGTTACGTATACACTACCAGATGTCTTATTCATAAAACAGCTAAAGTTTCAGCATAACTTTGAAAGGTTCAATTACAGGACATCGGCAGAAAATTAGCTCTTAAATTTTACACGACTGTGCAAAGATTGAAAAGCCCATCCTATACTTCAAACAATTCTCAATAATTAAAGATGCAAAGAGGGATATTTGCTCAGTAAAAGAGGTACTGTGGCATTAAAAAACTTCAGAGAAAAATCTTTTGCAAACCAATGTTATCCAAACGGAAGATCCTGAGTACTGGAATGAAGTTTGAAATATTAAGCAAAATAATCTAATAGGAAGACAGGAAATGAATAAGACGGAGATAGTGAGGATTGTTTTAAGCTATATAAATAATAACAAAACATGCATCCTATTAGAATTCTCACACTCTAGTAGCATGAACCTCATTGCTTTTAATTCCAAGCAAAAATAAATATGAAAATGCTCAATCGAGAATCCGTGCACGGTAACATATTCATTACTAGCCGAAATTAATTTATCCATTTACCTTGAAAATGGGGAGTTGCTCTTATACCCTTAAAGAGTATTGTATAACTTTAACCGTTTAGCATACAAAAAGCAATATCAAGCACTTCGCTGCAAAGGTGGTCATGTATAAAATAATTTTGGGGCTATATTCTCAAAATTTAAATTTATTAATTCTAGGTAAAGATGGCCATGGTGCAAGATACAAATTGAAATTAATATCATGAGACCCTGGCCAAGATCTCAAGAGAATATTATGACATTCACCAGATCTTAAGGCTCTGTATTCAGACTTTTAAATTATTCACTTTAATCAATTTATATATATATATATATATATATATATATATATATATATATATATATACATATATATACATATATAATATTCATATATATATATATATATATATATATATATATATATATATATATATATATATATATATATATATATATATAATAGATGAACACCATCTTGAACGGGGCAAACTATCAGTAGATATAATACGTATACCTCTCTTGAGATTAACATTCTCTATTGCTGACAAAGGATGCTGGATTGAGCTTTATTCACAAGGAAAATAATCAAATCATTACACAAGTGTTATACATAACCATTTTCTGTATTCATTCGCAACCTTTGGCTGAAAACTTTAACAAACAGGTTGGTGACGTTGTGCATATTCATTCGTATGAAAATAAAATTCTCTGCTTATTTTTTTTTAACCATATATAAGCCGTAGGAAGGTTACTCATAGCCGTAAAAAAAAGTCAAATAATCCCGGTATTTCGTACTACAAAAAAATATAATTTGATCCAATCAGCCGCCCCATACATTGGCAGTTCAAATCGTAATAGGTTTCCCACAACGAGTGACAGATAATGATAAGATGGTACTTTAATAGGGCCTAAAAGAGGACATTCACCGCCTACTCAGTGATATCGGGAGACCATCGTCCTCCTTCTCACACCAACCACAGATAAAAGGTCGACATCGTAATTTAAAAGAAAAATATGGGGTTTTATGACATTCAAAGCAATGAATTACCATCAAAGGAGTAGCAGCAAAAATTGTTACTCGATATCACCAAAAATTGTAAAAATAGCAAAAGGATTGAAAGCTATTTTCGACGGAGGATGAAAACAAGATCCGATTCTATATATATAAAAGATCAAAGCCATCAACGAAGTCATGTGAAAATACATAGGTAAAATTCTTGCAGAGATATTCGGGTGTCTCTTTATAGCAAGTTTATCCTTGGTAATGGTAGAGTCTATAACTTGCAGGCAATACACCGATACCTTTATTTTTTCACTCTTTATAGACAAGGCAACCAGCAAATTACTGTTTTATAGATGAACAGGGAACTGGAGGACATTGCTCAATTTCACAGACTTGGCGAGAGATTACACGGATACAATAAGGCCTTTCAAAGAATTGGGAAATCAAAGCTAAATGGTTCATCTTATAATAAGACGTATGTGTTGACCCCAACGTTATAAAAAACTGGAATTATTTGAAGAAGAAAAAACTTCGTAAATTTGAAGGCCATCTTATATTCTAAACAAATATTTCCATATTTGCTGTCGAAACCCTTTGCGGTTGTAGTTGTCTCATGCGACTGTCAGACACAAAAAGAAGGTAGGGGCTTTTACGTTATAAGAATAGATAATGCTGATATGACCAATCCACGTTTTTGTGACAGGCATCTTAGATAGATTGGTCTGGAAAGGTAAGATACCTAACTTTTTTGTTTGCCTCAAAATCTAACTACTGTGTGTCTTGTGTAGAAAATAATACCACTAGGAAGAATCACGAGTGGTGTGATAGGTGAATCCTCCAAACTTAAATCCTAAAACTGAAAGGAAGGAAACAAAACCCAGTCTTCAAAGACAGGTTTTCAATCAACTAATTTCCCTCTGCTGTCTCGAAACACAAACAACCTGCAATTGGAGCCTAAATGCTCGATTAGTCATTGGTGAATGAAAATCAGAGACCAGACGAAGACTTAAAGACAGTCATCAGACAATTAAAAGACGAAAAGAGATGATAAAGGAAACGCAATACCGATTATTTCACAGACAGTGTAGGTTACGAAATCATCGTCGACTAGAAGATTAAACTTCAATGAACCACTTCAATCACCTTAATGGGGGTCTTAAATTTCTGCATTTTGCAGTGGGGAGAGGCCTGAGTTGATAGTTGAATCAGGGTCCATTAGGTATCTACATTTGCTCCAAATATTTCTTAATTGTTTCAACTTTTCTGATCTTATAATAATTTGGAGATGATAGATGGATTTAATCGCTAGGAAGTCTTACTGGTTACAAACAGCAGTGGTACGATCACGTTAATAAATGACGACACTGTACTTTAATTATTATTCACAAGTGAAAAGAATTATTTCCGTTTATTTATAAACTCTTTTTGAATTATAAGAGCAAATCAGTACACACACCAAGAATATATCTAGCATAAATGTAAAAAAAATCTTTAATGGTAAAAACTTTGCCATTTTCGATACAAGGCCATGAAATAAAACGAAACATTCTGAAATGTGAACGATAAAATCAGGGCTGCCAACCATATGCAATCTTCCAAAACAATAACAACACGAGAAAATTAGCCTCCCTGACTCTGAAAGGTTGGCATGCCTGAAACAATACTGCAACTTGTCGGTTGACGTTGTTTTTAGCCTACTTCTTGCTTAGCTGATGCTGGGATGATGGAGCATCATGGGCAACATCAAATAAATTCTAAAACTGAAAGACAGGAATTTCAGGGGCTATATCCTCCCTATCGAACTTAGCCGTAAATGAAATACAAGTCAGACAACAGTATTCAGGTGGATCAATCATTTCAACCAAAACCTCAGGAATCGACCTAGAAAGGATGACCTCGTGCGCTGCTCAAGAGCAGGATAACCAAATTATTGCTAAATTGATTTATCATGTTTTATTCCTTTCATCCTTCATAATTCCGTTAAATAACAATATATTTTATCAATAATTATCATATGCAAGTCAAATAGGCTCATGACTAAAATAGCATTTTCAGACTAATGTACCTAGAATTGCGATTAGATTCTTTATGAGTGTTTGACACTTGAAACCATTTTTAAATAATAAAGCATCTTTATCATTTTATTTTTTCTCTTTTAACTTATCAGTCTGAAATTGCGAGTAAGCCATTACGATAATTTGAAAGATTGCATGCCCCATTAAATCAGCCACATCAAGGGAACTTGCTTCTCGAGCTACTGTAATTGCGAGATGTTACTTTTAGAGTGACAATTTGTCCGAAAATAAAATCAAACAGTATCATCACTTATGAACGTGACTATACTGTTGTTATTAATCCTTATAGGTTTTATTCTCATCATTTGAGTAAAGAAACGCTAGTGATTTTCGCTTCACCTTAACACACAAAGATTCACAATAAAACTAATATAAACTAATTTTTTCCTTCTGAGAGTGTTCGTCAAGAAGATTTTCATTTTCCCTTCATCATATTTAGGTATGGATTATTTTTCCTTTTACTTTCAACTTTTTATCTGATTTACCATATAATACCAAAACTAGCCCAATCGACCTTGGTACATTTTGTGAAGTTTCATAAAATTTTGTATTAAAATGTTCAGCTTCTATAAAATTTTATAATTTTGAAGCACCGTTATATAACGTTTATAATTAGCTGTTAAATTTCATATTGCTAATACGGATAGGGAAAAAATTAACTGAGTTTCTATAAAGTCGTGATTTTGATATTACTAATGGATTCCAATTCATTGTGGTTTTAATATACTCATTAGGGAAGTATGAATATTTATCATCTGATCCCGTAGAGATTCCTCTTTCAGAATACAAATCATTACAATGCTAATGATTTATCCTCTGGACATACCAAGAGATTTGTCATTTCATTATTTTGAGTAAATGTTACTGTCGAAACTGAATATGGTTAAAAGCATATTTGATTTTTTTTTCATTAACGATGATAATATATTTCTATAATCTTCAGTATATAACGGAAAATAATTTATGATAAATAAATAATGGTTATTCTTCAATAAGATTCTTATTCCATATAACATTTCATTCCAAGGATATATTAGATCTTTATGAAAAACAAAGGGCACCAATAAATGTCAAAGGAAGTATTTTCCACTTCACGGACTATTCCAAGGAAAAAGAAATATTTTCATATTAGTAAAGCGTCAAATAACGTTTTATTCATATACTTTTGTCGTTATGATACTACTTATATTACAAGAATTATATATATATATATATATATATATATATTATATATATATATATATATATATATATATATATATATATATATATATATATATATATATATAAGTATATATATACACACACATTATATTTACATATATACATATATATATATATATATATATATATATATATATATATATATGTGTGTGTGTGTGTGTGTGTGTGTGTGTGTGGGTGTGTGTAGGCTACAGTAGTACTAGCTTTTTACGTCGGTTCAGCAGTCATCCTCAAATATTAAATGGAAAAATAAAATCTGCATTACGGCATTTTGCATAACCGTACGTCGGTTTGAACGTTGAACCATTGCAATTAAAAAAAGAAAAATTCTCATTCTTTTCATGAAATAAGTAAATTCATAGACGTGCATTCATTACGAATATATTATTTGTACTGATACATAGCATAAACAATAATTAGCATAATTACCCCATAAATGTGAAAGAAACATTCACTT
>NC_090764.1:33102225-33107225 GCF_036898095.1 Palaemon carinicauda
GACACTAACTATAATGTTATTTTTGAAAACGCGTTTTTCGAAAAATAAACTTATTGTCGAGTATCTTTACCCACTCTGGTAAATATCCCAAGAAAGTACTTATATCATAATCAATGTAATTTAATCATGATTCACTGCAATGGCTTATTTGTTTGCTGGGACGTATAAAGATATAAATTGTAATTTTTCTTTCCCTGCAAAGGGCTATACTAAGTTTATAATTCATTATTTTCGCGGGATATAACAAGACGATATCATAAAAGTATGGTAGATGATAAAAGTGAAAACCAAAACATTTAAGAGCATTAAATTCTATTACATTTCAAGTAAAAAACAATCACTTCTTAAATCGCTCACGTAAGGAAAAACGCAGAGGAGGGCATACTTACATTGCATACATATATTATACGAGTATTGCTAGATATTCAGTCTCATGATATATTTTAGTTTGGTCCTTTACAGAAGAAGTAAAGAAATAAAGCCTCTCTTTCAGATCCCATGTTATCATTTCTTGAAAGGAAATGGCTGACAAAAATCTAAAATCTTACATCCTACGTTCTTTATAAATCACAAAAACTTTTTGTGATAAATATATATATATATATATATATATATATATATATATATATATATATATATATATATATATATATATATGCTTGATTACATTTATTAATAGAAATCCTTGTGCTCAGTTCCACACTGTTGGAGTTTTATAGCGATTCATGAAAGGGGTCGAATTTTTTTTCTTATCATATTATTTAGTGAAACTGGTTGAAAAAACCTTTGCTCTTCCATATTTCTAGAGACATTCGTTGTAACATAGAGCTGATTATTGTGTGTGAACCGTGATTAAATAATTAATAATGAGCTCTTCTAAAAACTCAGTTGATAACATTCCAAAATCTTAAAAACTTGGGAGCTTTTCCTAACATCAATTATATGTAAATAGTGTTTTCATCATGATTTCACTTTTGCCTTGCATACTTAATGTATATATTCTCAACTTGAAAAGACAGAATAGGAAATAGTATTCATAAAAGAAAGAATTAATTACAGCTACATATGTCTGGTTAAGGATGAAAAACAAATTATATTAAATTACCTTGAAAGGTGAAATTTACACGATTTGATTAAATATTCCAGACCGGGTAAGTGGCTAAATGCAAACGTACAAATGGCTGTCACTGGACGTAGGAAAATCATGTCGTAACTATTGTAATAAGGCCATAAAGAAATAAAGAAAATACTAGGAGATTTTTACTAAAAAGTTTTATGTAGAAAATAATTCTCACACAAATTCCAATTTAAAAATTGGTACTGTTACGTCCATGATACTAAAGCTGTTCCATGTACCCGAAATACTGTATAAATGGAAGCCGCGGATTTTGGATTGAATACGTTTCCTTGATCAAACTAACTTTTCCACGTGCAGGTATTAGTGGACGAAAACTCTTCCCACCTTTATGTCATGAAAATAGTGATCTCAATTACACTCACACCTGTAAGTTATATTTCATCGTGATTTGAAGAATGGAGAAAAGGAAAAGATTTTCATATATGCGATTAGAGAGAGAAATGAGAAATAAAATTAAGAGAATCTTTAATTAATTCTCTAAAGGTTACAATAGCTCAGACCAACAAAATGTTCATTGTAAGGAAACAAAGCAGCTAGGAGTTCCTTCTGTTATCTGATATCAAGACACAAAAGGAATTACAATGCCTGAGTAATTTATCTGAACGAATGGAAACGAATATAAAGAAAACAATGATAGCTAGAGGAGCCCTCAGAAGACCGCAGACCTCCACCTTGAACTTGACCTTTGACCTAGGACTTTCAAAATAGAATCACTTCCACGTCTGAACACAACAATTAATCCCTGAAAGTTTCACTACTCTATGAGTGTGTTGTATATATATACATATATATATATATATATATATATATATATATATATATATATATATATATATATATATACATATATATATGTATATCACACACACACACATATATATATATATATATATATATATACTTTATATATATATATGTATGTATGTATATATATACATATATTTATTTATACAATTATATATATACATTATATATATATATATATATATATATATATATATATATATGTGTGTATATATATGTATGTATGTATATATATACATATATATATATATATATATATATATATATATTTATACACATATATATATACATTATATATATATATGTATATATGTGTGTATGTATATATATATATATATATATATATATATATGTGTGTGTGTGTGTGTGTCTGTGTAGAGCTGTATAGATAAAATAATGTAAACAAAGAAAACCCCTTTACTTTTATTCACATTAAATGCAAAAATACTCTAATATATCTTTATTAATAAATAACATGGACGAAGTATTAAAATTTCAATATGGGACTACTAGAAATTAAGATCTTACATTGAGGGTTCAGTTAAAGCTGCTTTCGTAACTATTCGCTGATATGTGACTCATTTTCATTTTAACTGATAGAGAAACCTAGGTTCCTCAATTAGATTTATAGGAAACTGCATGCTTGAACAATGGACGATTTCGCCAAAAGATTTAAAGACACCAAGGAGAAATACGCCGTTTTCCACAAGACACAGGAAATATCCAAACCTCAACAAAGGTGAACTGAGTCACATGTGGGAGGCCCGGAAAACAAACAAACGCTGAATCTCACCTGATACCCTAAGAATACACATAACAGGATACAAATTGACCCCTTTTGCTGAAGCTATTCGTTGCAGAAAATGGAGGTTCACATGGGAGGGAAGCTTTGGGAAGTGGTAAGAGGAGGAACAAGTAGGAGGGAAAGAGACGAAGGATAAGGGAGAACTAAAAGAGAGGAATGGGAAGCCATGATCTGCATTGTTCACCTTGTTTAAACGATCTCATTTAGTTAGAAAGTTGTGTTGAGATCGGCAGACATTTCTTTTAGGAAATATGCCCTTTCTTGAATTAGAAAGGTAAGCCAAAGACAGTGTACGTACGGTAAACTTTGGCTTTGTAGATATTAAAGCAATTCCTTCTAATGGCATGTTTCACATTGTCTGAATTTTTATGCCACTGTTGCCCCCAACTATTTGTATATAAACATGTCCAGTACAAAAGCAGTTTTCATTTTAACTATCTTGAAATAAACAGTACCTGCATTTTTACCACTCACTCAAATACCGGAAATACCATTAATAATATTTTTATTACTAAATTTACAACCACAAATAAAAAAAAAAAACAGTTCACTTACCTTACTTCCACCGAAACCACTGAAGCAGGACATCTATCAGCACAGATAATCAGTAATGTGTTGCGTTGAAAAGAGTAACTTGTGCGTATCTACGAATCGTGGGAGCATGTGCCTGAAAAGCATAATCCATTTAGTAGGAGGTAAAAGAAATTACATTCATCATTATGTATTGTTAATGCCTAAGTTAGTGCTAGATAATCCTCATCATGATAACTTGAATGATAAACATGTGGAAAATTAACCATTCCTTCTTTTGTTTGGATACATACGTGAATATATAGGAAACGTAGAGGAAAACAATGCAAACGCATTTCCTGAAAATGCATACTAAGTTTAAATGGCCACATCAATTAAAAAAACAGCAGAACGTACCGAGTTCATGTAACTTGGAAGCACATGACAATTAAATAAAATAGAAAATCAAAAAGATCTCTGGAAAAATAAATAGAATATCTTGCCTCCACTAATTAATATTTTGTGACATTTTTGTCTGAAAAGATGGAAACGTCAAAGCATTGAAAATGAAATCTTATTATACATGTAAATGGTGAGTTATGTATTTTTTTAGGAATTGTTTTACAAGAGTATCATATTCTACATGAAACTAATTATGAAGTAAGAAATAAAAGCAATTTATGTTTGTTTAATTATTTCAATAACACATTCAAGAGCGGGAAAAGAACCTATCATGCAGCATGATACACCATTAAACGGCAGTAACCTAAATATAATGTAGAAGACCACAGAAGGAGCGGAGAATCAAGTCACAATGAAAATATTCCAGCTTTATACACAGTGAGATCAAAGGTTCTGTTCCTCTGAGGATCCGATGACGTAGTTTGGCGTCATCCGTTCATTTAATCATAAATGAATAGAAAATTCATCCATTTTTCTAAAGCATTTTTTCATATTCTTTCTATTTTTATTCCTTTGTTAGTTCCACTAGGAAAAAACTTAATTTTTTTCCATTGTCGTTAAGAAAGTTTTTCTTTCATAAAAAAAAAAAATGTAAAAATCAGTATCATGGAAACTAATTAACATTTTCCCAGTTAATTGAAAAAAGAATAAAGAGTAAGAGAGAATAACAAACTTTTATTGTAAAAATAATTCAATGTAAATTTTAAAAATTCTTGATTTGAATAACAAAATAATAGATAGGCTTGTTGGCGTACATCAAATAAAAGAAAGTTGACCGGACGTTATAGCTAAGTTAGAGTTTTACATTATTATAGGAAAAAAAAGGGTAAAATCCTCCACTTTTTTTCATAATAAATAATCGAAAACGAGCTCGCTGCCTACGAGAATAACGTCCTTATATAGAAACGAAGGTATACATTTTTGTCTAGTGAGTTTTATGTTCCCATCTGCTCATACAAATCTATTCATTAATGTATTTTCTAATTAGAGACATGTGCTACGTGCCCTGTGAATTTCCATCACAAATAATATTAGCATACTCAAAATAAGATTAAATATCACAATTGCTGACTTTACTCATTTAGAATTTAAATGATACACCAAATACTATTTGGTTATATTTTCTAAACTATTAAGAACACGCTGTGCAAGATATGAGGGAATGGATTTAACTCTCTATTAATGGGCCTTATGAGTCGGTGTATGATGGGATTAATGTTGTGGAAGTGTCTTGACCCTTAGCTGATAAGATTATATTAACTAAAAGGTTTTTTTTGTCAG
>NC_090764.1:33112225-33114725 GCF_036898095.1 Palaemon carinicauda
ATTACTCCAAACTTAACCTGTTGTTTATCCTTCTACCTGATGAACTTCGCCCACTTACTAGCTATTTGTAGCAACCCTGAGAAACAAATAGTCCGAAGAATAATAATAATAATAATAATAATAATAATAATATACGGATAAACAAAGTGATAAAAGCACATAGACCAGATGTCTCTCAGATCTACAAGACAACGAAACAAGTAACACTCATAACTGTCCCAGTACCGTGGGACTCAAGAGTGGAAGATGAAAGGAGAGAAAAAAAGAGAAAGGTACCAAGACTTACTAAATCAACTCAGATAGCTATGGAATATGCACGTAGAAGTGGTGCCAGTAATCTTAGGAACGCTAGGGACCATACCTAATTCTTTGAAAAGTTATCTTAAAAATGTAAGAGCCTATATAAGGCCAAGGAATTGTGCAAAAGACCGTGATACTTGAAACAGCATATATAGTGAGGAAAGTGATGGTGATGGATTCGAAAAATAAGATAGGTTTGCTAGGAAGAGCATAACAAAAGACTGATAGACTGATGAACAAATGACAAGGGAAATGATTGATGAATGAAACAATTGCCTAAATTGTGGTATTTAAGAAGTTTGTGAACAAGACAGTCTTGTGAAAGTTCACATTTAACTGACAATGATATGATGTAGACGAGTGCATGAATGCATATGGTGTCATAGATAGGTTGTTTAGTGAGTGAATGGAATTTTATAAAATGAGATTCAACTTAAGTTAAGGGGATATCTTTGGTAAAGTAAACTCTTAATGTCCTCATTATCTTTCCATATGTAAGAAATAGTAAAGGAAGCATTGGATGCTGAGCAAATTAATGTGAAACTATTTATGGATGGGTGGTTATTTGAGTGTGGCGTGTTCGTTGGTGGTGGCATTAGACATAACACAAAGAGGAGATCTGAATTACCAAGATAACACTAATATAGAGAGAAATTGTTTATAAATTGCCATAGATTGACTTCTATGCCTTTATAAAGAATGGGACATATCGATGTTAAACTGAAGTGCGTTTTGCTAATATTTTATTACAAGAAACATTCGGCTTCTCGACACCTATGCAAAAGGGAAGCTCGTTGCAGGACTTGGTTACACACTTATAGTTTTTTTTTTTTCCCAGAATAATGTCATGATAGAAGTACCAGGTATTTCTACAAACAGTGATTTAAAAAAATACTCAATAACATTCTTTTAAAGAAGTATAAGAATGAATAATCAACAACTACATTGATATAAAGAAAATATAGCCTGAGAGATTAAATAAAATGATTGAGCGGGAGCGAGATGCAACTTTGCTTCCATATATCTTTTGGATCAACCTTTTTTTTCACTTTTCGTTGGAGTATAGAGGAAATTAAAATAAAAAGCATCGTAAATCAATTATTCTTTTGGCTTTGGGAATGGGATGCCGTTTACTTCCTATTGAATAGAGCTTCATTAATACTATGAACAACGAATCTATAATATGAAAAAGGTTTAAACAACAAACATAACCTAATTTTTACCATGATTTTGAAGAGGGATTTTCCCCCAAATAAGCAAATATCCATTCAATAGGCTTAAAAATAAATAAAGTTAACAAATAAGTATTTTTTATGCATTTACATTATTGCATACGCATTCATACAATTGTAAAGGCCAAATGTTTGGTTCAACACAAGCGAGGTAAATTATATGCATTGGCAATATTTTATGATGGGGTTAAATGGACGAAACAAACATGGAATTTAGTTTTAAAATATTACTTAATCCCTGGTTCATTAGTTGCCCAAACACAAATCCTATTTGCATCTGTTCGATTTTCAAAATTCAAAGATACAAAAACGATGTTGTGCAAACTCAATATATTCACATCAATGTTAAAACTTTAAATGCAGAATTGTTATGTAATATGTAGAGAAACATATGTGCACATAAATTTAGTATTCAGATAATCAGAATGGAGTGTTTGCGGATTTAACTTAGCAAACAAATAAATGAAACTAGTATGTAAAAGGTGACGTCATTACGGACAGATTGTTTCAATCACAGTTGCTAGACAAGAGATAACCAGTCAGTGTTATACAAGACGATAAGGTACTTGAGGAAACTAGGTTGAAGCAGTTAATAATTTACAGTTAATCTCAAGAAAATATTTTAGAGAAAAAAATGGGTTCAGAGTATTAAATGGAGAAAAGATTGTGGCAGTTGAGGGAGCATCTTCAAAGATTGTTGGAGTTGTAAGATACTTTATAAAAAAAATCTTTAAGTTGTATGACAGTAATTGATTAGTGAACATTTAAGAATGTTTATTGAATTGACTGTCGAAGAAGTCAGAGTGAAAATCAATGGAAAGGCATCAAGAATTTAATTTTTTAATATTTCTTTCCTTCCATAGCTTTTATTTTGTGGTCAAAAAAAGTGTTTTACTCTCTAGTTTACTTTTATCTTGTACTCATATAGAAGTTGTCACGTTTTATGGAGTAGTAGCAAAGATCTCCTC
>NC_090764.1:33122225-33132225 GCF_036898095.1 Palaemon carinicauda
GTGCCCAGGTCTAAAAAGGGTTGCATACAGGAAGGAACATACTTGCATAAATATATGAAAAGGACTTTTAAGTGGTAAAACAAACTGTTTTCACTAAAAAAAAATATTTAAAAAAGCAATATTCATAATTTCCAAAATTCCTTCAATCGTTTTCAAAAGGTAAGATTTTTATAGTATGAATATTATAAGCCATGAGGTGTATAGTGAGGCATTATATGTTACTTGGGCATGGTACTCTACTATTATAACAAATAGAGAACGTCTTAGTGGCGTCCAGAATTGGAAGACAGCTTCTCCTCAGACAGGATAGCAGCAGGAATACATTTGCTTTTCTCCATTTATTGTTTGGTGTCGACAGGTGTTTCGGATCACAATAAATGGAGAACAGCAAATATATTCCTGCTGTTATCCTGAAAACTATCTGCAGGACAATCTGTCCGAGGAGAAGCTGTCTTCGAATTTTGGACGCCGCTAAGATGTTGTGTATTCATTATATATATATATATATATATATATATATATATATATAGTATATATATATGTATATATATATGTATATATATATGTATATATATACATATATATATGTGTATATATATATATATATATATATATATATATATATTCACATATACACACATACACACACATTATATATATGTGTATATATATGTGTGTGTATTTATATATATATATATATATATATATATATATATATATATATATATATATATATTCACATATACACATACACACATTATATATATGTATATGTGTATATATATATATATATATATATATATATGTGTGTGTATATATATATATATATATATATATATATATATATATATATATTCACATACACATACACATATAGTAAAGTCCTCTTTATGTGAGTATCTACAGATATATAGATATGCGTGTGTATGGTCACTTACCATAATGAATAAATTAGCTTATACTGATAAGTTTTGTTAGCACGTTAGTTTTTGTAACACAAGCAGAAAAACAAACAGTATATATACACAAATCAGTAACTGAAGAAAGGACAGTACCATAACTAGTACTTAAAATAGCATTATCATCACACAGCAAGAAAGCTTAATAATAGCTAAATAAGTTAACAAATTTGGCTGGTCCAGACCGTTTTGAATATCCATGAGAACATAAGGAGGACTTCTCTCTCGCAATTACAACCGAAGGAACACCATTGTGTGCAATTAGATAGTCGTAAAATTTGCAGCCAACCTCTTAAAGGGAAACCCGGAGAAAATCGCAATGTTAAAGGATGTAATAGCTGTGCTGAGTTGACTCCCATCAAAAAAGGAAATAACACGGACCCAGTGAAGTGTGAGGGAGAAATGAATTCTGTTAATAAAATGGATAAATAGGACGATTCGTCTTGAAATGCCTTTGAATGACAATGGCATTATGGCACGAGGGCCACTCCATGAGAAGATGGGATTCCTAATGCAAGGGATCATAAACTTTAATGAGGAAAGGGTGGAATCTCCGCTAGGGAAGGCAGATTACTGGATATTCCTTAGCCAACGAAGGTAGACGGCTAGACATATAAATAGCGCGTGCGCGCGCGCGCGAAAGAGAGAGAGAGAGAGAGAGAGAGAGAGAGAGAGAGAGAGAGAGAGAGAGAGAGAGAGAGAGAGAGAGAGAGAGAGAGAATGTTCATTTAGAGATGGAATTAAAGATATATATTTGGACCGCTAGAGAAAAGAAAAAAATAATTTATAAAGGTTGCAACTGTATCTGCATATAAAATTTGGCGAAATAGAAAACCAAGAACGAAAAATGAAAGCCAAATAGGACAGGTCAACTGTAGAGTATGAGTGTGCTCGAGTGAATTGCCATTGATGGGGAAACGTCAAAATCTCTGAAATCTGAATTGAACTTTTGACCCGCGACCTTTAAAGGAATGAACGCTACGCCAGTCTCCGATTCACTGACTTCCAACTTTATGGATTCATTCATAGATAGCCTATGGATCGCTTCTCTCTCCTGTATTGTTTTCACGAACACTCTAGCGTTTCCGTAAAGTGTATTTTTTTATTATTTGGTTATTTTTCTTTTTTTTTCATTCATGACAGGCGCTATGTATTAACATGACAAGGGGGTTAAAAAAGTGCATTCGTTTTCGTAAAAAGCATTCTTTGATTATTTGGTTATTCATTTTTTATTCATGACTAGTGCTATGTATTAATTGACTAAGGGGTTAAAAACACATGTATTCGTTTTCGTAAAATGTATCCTTTGATTATTTAGTTATTTTTTCATTCATGGCTCGCACTATGTATCAACTTGAATAGCGGGTTAAAAAAATATACATTCGTTTTCGTAAATTTTTTTTTAGATTATTTAGTTATTTTTTCATTCATGACTTGCGTTATGTATCAATTTGACAAAGTGATAAAAACATATGTATTAATGGGAAACCACCAATTCTAGACGACTGAATCTCCTTACATTATTCTAGTTTCACTCATATTATCCTTTTTCCTTAATATAACAAAATGTACCCTTCCGTTAAATCAAAGTGTATTCTAATAGATAATTAAAAAAAAAAAGTGTTTTAAAACACCCTTTTAAGTAGTATTAATTTACTTCACATTTTTATATTAAAGAAAGACTTTATTTGGATAGATTGGAAATCCCTCGTAATTTTGAAATCATCCAAAAACATAATGGATCATCAAAATAACTAAATTCATGATATATTATTTTTTTCCTAATACAATTGCACAAAAAAAAAAAATACAATTTCCATTAAATAATATCACCATTTGATTTTTTTTTTTCATTTGATTTTAAGCAGTCAATCCGAAAAATTAATTTCACCAAATGTGTTTTTATTTGCAATATGATTCATTTAAAAAAATACCTAATCACCTGAAGCTCCTGTTTGCAAAAGTCTTGAAACAAATTAAAAGGCCATTGAGTAAATGTAATTTGAGAGAAAAATATGACTGCTCGTTACTGAAACATTCAATATTTACAATATTTACATTGCTGTCAACATCATATTTCATATCAGGCGGCCATTACACCGTTGAAACCAATATTTGGAAACTAAACCTGCGTTGTTTTTATTTATATGAATGATGCCACGAGTAATAATTGCATGTGTTGTTATACTTTGATGAATATAATAAATATATTTAGTAATTAAGCTTTTAACGTACTTACGTAACGTAGGCAATAATTAATGGCTGACTATAAAAAAGCATAATTTCAAACGACTGAATTATCTGATAAAACAATATATAATGCTTTTAGTATCTAAAAGAAACATTAAAAGTAAATTCTTTTCAGTTACACACACACACACACACACACACACACACACACACATATATATATATATATATATATATATATATATATATATATATATATATATCAAACAAGAAGATATTTTCAAAAGATTGAAGACTAAGAGATTATATAAATGTTATAATATAACACAGCTATTAGAAACATGAAAAAGGTAATAAGAGAGTACAAGCCATATTTTTGGAAATTTTGTTTAGAAGCGTATTTGATCTTTTTGAATTCCTCTGTTATCAGGAAATGAGGTAACTACAATTCTCAATGAATTACTTAGCAATAAATGGAGTAAAATGTAATGGATACGCTTGTTACTACTAAGCCTTTATCAAAGTGGGAAATAAATGAAGAAAATTTCACCTTTCATAGTACTGTTCGCAGCAACACATTAAGCTTTGAAGAGGATAAAGTCTAGGTCAGCTCATGTTTGCATACAGTATAGTTTTCAAATCCATGAACTGTATATATCAATAGAGGTATAAATGACCCATCCGGCCTATTAGGTCTTGCGGCTTTCGTAGGTTTAACTTTCTACGATGATACATACTGGTTACATGGGTTGCTTTTATGATCTAAAGATGTATCTTTCTAAAAGATTTACTTTTAAAGACAATATGACCCTTTATCTTCTCAACTTTTACGCACATTTCAAATAACTTGGTCACAACTAAGTCTAAATCCAACTGCAGATATACTCAACGTACGATTTTCACCTTTCATAACACAAATAAAAAACTATTAAAGTAAAGTTTCTGCGAGAATTCGTTAATAACCAGACTACAATTAATTCAGATACGCCGTGTGAGCGTTAAAATAAACCCATCCCAAGGTTATACCATGGTTCACTGGTTATTATTTTAAAAGCTCAGTTTGAGTCGATATCTAGTGATTTTTTCACACGTTCACAATGACATCTTAACTTGTCACTGAAACTACGTGTGTTGTCTAAAACCCTTGCCAGGGAAGTTGGAACCTTTCTTCATTATTCCCTACCTGGATTGAAACTTACTAATGCAAATATATCACAGCAGTGCAGGATCGTCAAAACGATAAAATTACATTGTTGACATTTAAAAGTACATGTATACCTCGAGGATATAACAACAAACAGATTACACACATACACACATATATATACTGTGTATATATATATCTATTTATATCTATCTATCTATCTATCTATCTATATATATATATATATATACACATATATATATACACACATACATATATATATACACACATACATATATATATATATATATATATATATATATATATATATATATCATATACATATACATATGTTTTATGACATTCAAATCAATGAATTATCATCAAAGGAGTAGCAGAAATTTTTTTTACTTGACATTACGAAAAATTGTAAAAGGATTGAAAACTATTTTCGATTGAGGATGAAAACAAGATCTGATCCTATAAATATAAAAGATCAAAGCCATCAACAAAGTCATGTGAAAATACAAACGTGAAATTCTTGTAGAGATATTCAAGTGTCTATTTATAGTAAGTATGTACTTGATAACGGTTAAGTCTCTCTACATCTTGCAGTCAATACACCCATACCTTCATTTTGTTACTCTTCATAGACAAGGCAACCAGTAAATTACAGTTTGATACAGGAACAGGAAGACACTGATCAATTTCACAGGCTTGGTGAGAGATTACAAGGAAACAATAAGGCCTTTCAAAGGATTGGGAAATTAGAATTATATTATTTTTCTTATCATAAGACGTACGTGTTGACCCTAACGTTATGAAAAACTGGAATAATTTGAAGAGAAAATAGCTTTAATTTGAAGTCCATCATATTTCATACAAATATTTCCGTATTTGTTGTCAAAAGCCTGTGCGGTTGTGATAATTTTATGTGACTGCGTGCCACAAAAACGGGAGGGGCTTGTGTGTGATAATAGATGATGGTGATATGGCCAGTCCACATTTTTGTGACGGGCATCATAGATAGAATGGTCTGAAAAGGTAAGATACCTGACTTTTTTGTGTGTCTCAAAATCTAACCACTGCGTCTTGCGAAAAAATAATACCAGTATGAAGGATCACGAGAGGCGTGATAGCTGAATCCTCCAAGCTTATATTCTAAATCTGAAAAGAAGAAAACAAAACCCAGTCTTCAAAGACAGGTTTTCAATCAACTAATTTCCCTCTGCTGCCTCGAAACACAAACAACCTGCAATTGGAGCGTAAATGCTCGAATAGTCATTGGTGAATGAAAATCCAAAACCAGACGAAGGCTGGAACACAGTCATAAGATAATTAAAAGACGAAAAGAGATGATAAAGGAAACGCAATATCACTTACTTAACAGACTGTGTAGATTACGAATTAATCATCGACTAAAAGATTAAACTTCAATGAACCCCTTCAATCACCTTAATGGGGGTCTTAAATTTCTGCATTTTCCAATGGGGAGAGGCCTGAGTTGATAGTTGAATCAGGGTCGATTAGGTATATACATTTGTTTCAGATATTTCTTAATTGTTTCAATTTTTTCGATCTTACAATATTGGAGATGATAGATAAAATTAATTGCTATTAAGTTTTTACTGGTTACAAAATAGCAGTGGTACGATAACGTTCATAAGTGACAACAGTATTCTTTAATTATCGTTCACAAGTGAAAAAAAATATTTCTATTTACTTATAAACAATGTTTTAGTTATAAGAGCAAATCAGTATATATGAAGAATATATCCAACATAAAATGTAAAAAAATCTTCAATGGTAAAAACTTTGCCATTTCGATATAATGCCATGAAATAAAACGAAACATTCAGAATTGTGAACGATAAAATTAGGACTGCCAATCACATGCAATCCTCCTAAACAATAACCACATGAGAAAATTCGCCTCCTTGACTCCGAAAGGTTGGCATGCCTGAAACAATGCTGCAACTTGTCAGATGACATACGGTGACTATTTTTAGCCTACTTCTCGCTAGCTGATGCTGGCATGATGGAGCATCATGGGCAACATCAAATAAATTCTAGAGCTGAAAGACAGGAAACTTCAATCGTTATATCCTCCCTATCGAACTTAGCCGTAAATCAAATACAAGTCAGACAACAGTATTCAGGTGGAGCAAAGGTTTCAACAAAAACCTCAGGAATCGGCTTAGAAAAGGATGACCCATTGCACTACTCGAGAGCAGGATAACCAGATCATTGCTAAAGTGAATTATTATGTTTTATTCCTTTCATCTTTCATGATTCCGTTAAGAAACTGTATATTTTTATCAAAATTGTCATATAAAAGTCAAATAGGCCCATGAATAAAATTTAATTTTCAGACGAATGTAACTAGAATTGAGATTAGATTCTTAATGAGTGCTTGACACTGGAAACCACACATAATCAACAGAGCATCGTTATCCTTTTAGTTTTTTGCTTTCAACTTTTTTTCAAATAAAAACTTATCAGTCTTAAATTACGAGTACGCCATTACGAAAATTTGAAACATTGCATGCCCCTTTAAATCATACACTTAAGAGAACATGCTGCCCGAGCTGCTGTAGTTGCCAGATATTACTTTTAGGGGGACAATTTGTCCGAAAATAAAATTACACAGTATCATCACTTATGAACGTGTCTGTACTGCTATTATTATTAATTCTTCTGGATTTTATTTTTATCATTTGAGTAAATAAACACTAGCGATTTTCGCTCCTCAGAAATTTCCCAATTTTTTAACAATGCTTTCACCTTAACACACTAAAATAAGAAAGGTTTATTCACAATAAAATAATCATAAATGACTTCTTTTTTACATCTAAAAGTGTGTGACACATCATAAAGCTTTCTCCAAGAAGAATTTCATTTCCCCTTCATCATACATAGGTATAGATTATTTTTCTTTTTACTTTGTTTAAATCTAATCTAACATATAATACCAAAACTAGCCCAAGCGCTTCATCTTAATGTGAGTGACCTTGGTATATTTTGTGAAGTTTTATGAAATTCTGTCTTAAAATTTCCAGCTTCTATAAAATTTTATAATTTTGAAGCAACGCTATATAACGATTACCATAAGTTATTAAATTTCCCATTGCCAATACAGATAGGAAAGAGAAATCAAACGAGTTTCTATAAAGTCGTGATTTTGATATTACAAATGGATTCCAATTCATTGGGGTTTTAATATACTCATTAAGGAAGTATGAATATTTATCATCTGATCCCTTAGAGATTCCTCTTTCCGAATACAAATCATTATAATGCTAATGTTTTATCCTCTGGACATACCAAGAGATTTGTCATTTCATTATTTTGAGTAATTGTTACTATCGAAACTGAATATGGTCATAAGCATAAATGAAATTTTATCATTGACGATGATGATAATGATATGAATATTTGTATAATCTTCAGTATATAACTGAAAATGATTTTTAAAAATTGAATAATGGTTACTTGTTAATATAATTCTTATTCCTCATAACATTTCATTCCAAAGATATATTAGATCTTTATGGAAAACAAAGGGCACCAATAAATGTCAAAGGAAGTATTATCCACTTCACGGACTATTCCAAGGAAAAAGAAATATTTTTATATTAGTAAAGCGTCAAATAACGTTTTATTCATATACTTTTGTCGTTATGATACTACTTATATTACAAGAATATATATATATATATATATATATATATATATATATATATATATATATATATATATATATATATATATATATATATATATATATATATATATATATATATATATATATATATATATATATATGTATATATATATATATATATATATATATATATATATATATATATATAAGTATATATATACACACATATATATATATATATATATATATATATATATATATATATATATATATATATATATATATATATAGGTGTGGGTGTGTGTGAAGGCTACAGTAGTACTAGCTTTTTACGTCGGTTCAGCTGTCATCCTCAAATATTAAATGGAAAAATAAAATCTGCATTACGGCATTTTGCATAACCGTACGTCGGTTTGAACGTCAAACCATTGCAATTAAAAAAAAGACAAAATCTCATTCTTTTCATAAAATATATAAATTCTTCTTTTCATAAAATAAATAAATTCATACACGTACATTCATTCTGAATATATTAGTTGTACTGATACATAGCATAAAAAATAATCATCATAATTACCCCGTAAATATGAAAGAAACATTCACTTCGTCTGACAACTTTGTTTTGATTCTCTCGAAGGCGTACAGTAGCCTACACATTCTAGCTTGTAATTTCACCCAGATCGAAAAATCGTAGTCTTCACTACTCGTAAAGTCAATTATTTTGTTAATGGTTGGTAAAAATACAATATCCCTAATGCTTATTTAATGTCTATTAAAAACCAAAACAAAAGCTTTAAACAAAATATCTCATTTGAATGAAAAGAATGATTACAATACAAGAAAGTTAATAGATGTATAGTGTCGAGACACTAACAGCTTTTCAATTGCTTCAGCTGGGAGAAGGCTTATCCTTGCCTATATGAATTAGTTATTTGTGGGTTGTTTTGTGGTGTTGTACAACCACGTTGAACTTATCCTTTGATATCTTCACAATCTTCGAATATTTGAGCATGTCTCATAAGTTAATGTAAATGATTTAGGTGGCAGTGATTATAATACAAGAGAAATTGGATATGATAAAAAGATATGATACGGGTAACAAGGTGATACACATTGCGGGTGCTGTGGATAACAGCGTCCATCATTATGCACAATAAAGACCGCAATGTTCAATGCGTGACTGCAAAGGCACAGTTACCGAAAACTTCTACTTTTAACGTGAAAAAGACGCATAACCTACAAAGAACTGAAATGTTTATTATCCCTTTAGATAGAATAACAGACGCATGGACGAATTCCTTTAAGATAATGCTTATTTAAGAAAATGCCAACCCTTTGTTTGAGACTTGAGTAGAAAAACATCTGAGAGAAAAGATCACTCCATTTTTGTGAGTCACGGATATTTTAATAAGTTCAAGAAAAGCTTTATTTTAGACAATACTAAAATCAAATAAGCTGCTGCTGCTGATACCTTTGATGTCTAAGAATGTCCTGAAACTTGAAAAACGAATATGAATACCAAATTTCCTCATAACTTATCTTTAATATTGATGGGCCAGTATCATTCTGGAAGAGAGTTCCTGATCGTTCCTTCATTTCTATGGAAGAGTAAACTGGGTCAGGGTACAAGGTAGCCAATAACAAACTAACTTTAGCAATTTTATATTTCAGCCTTTGTTGGTCTCCCATGCCTTTAAACCCCTGGGCCCTAAAGAACATCTTGAAATCTACGATTACCCTGAATTGGATGGCTAATCCGAAGGCAGGAGTCCCCATAGCCATTTTCGAAGAATGGTTTAATAGCCATTTCACATCAGCAGCAAAGAAATATAGCTGGGTCCACAAGTTTTGTTTTTACGTTACAATGATCCTACACATCCGAAAAACATGGATCAAAGAGCAAGGTGTTTTCTTACCTACCAATACCACCTCTCTTATACAACCCATGGACCAAGACATCAAAGTAATATTCAGACGATACTATCTACTGCATACTTTGCGCCGGAGTTGAAACTTCTTCGGTAAAGACCGGGATAAATATTC
>NC_090764.1:33144149-33151649 GCF_036898095.1 Palaemon carinicauda
ATGAAGCACACCCTCATTTGCATATTCAATGCATTTTCATAGGTTGATATTTATATAGGAAAAGGACTAGGTTTACATACAAGGTATTGACGTTGACATCAGTGATTGACCTTTATAAAAGCCGAACTAAAAATGAACAGGTGAAACCAGATCTAATTGTAATTAATCCAAATACACAAATGGACCAAATGATCAAAGACCAGGGTCTACCATATTTCTTAGGGTCTGTATATTGTGAAAACTGTTACAAGGATTGGTATAGATATGTTCACCATGAAGTATACTTTCCGTCCGTCGATAATAAAATTGCAAGGTTGTTTTCACTCGTATATATTTATCTATATATATACATATATATACATACGTATACATATACATACATATATATATATATATATATATATATATATATATATATATATATATATACACATATACATACATACATATACATATACATATATATATATATACTGTATATATATGTATATATACATGTATATATATATATATCCATATATATACATATAAATATATATTCATATATACATATGTATATATATAGATATATATATATATATATATATCTATATATATATATATATATATATATATATATATATATATATGTATGTATATACATATATATATACATATATATATATGTATATATATACATATATATATGTATATATATATATATATATATATGTGTGTGTGTGTGTGTACGCGCGCGTGTGTATTTAATTATACTGGACATTAAGGCTTTTAGAAACGGATGGAATCTAATGATAAATTGCACATATAACAAATTTTGCAATAATTCTCTTTTGGAAGGAAGGCGTCAAGGTTGAATGTTACAGTTCAAAGTCATATATTCAGAGTTTAAATACTTCGTTTCTGAGTGAGGATTTATTGTATTATTAAGATTTGGAAAAATACCTAAAGCAATTCCATGTTTGTTTGGTTCATCAATTAATATTTTGAAAAAAACATGTCGTTTCATAGTTCCAAAACGATATAATCTTCATGGTCGATTACATTATTTGAGGAATCGTCTTGTCACGATTCCTGACAGTGATCTCTAACACGTTTGAGCTTTAAGTCTCAGCCCAAAAGTTCAAAGGATTAAAAGCTTTATTGCTGGCCAAATGCAAGTTCACCAAGCCTGACCTTTTAGGCAAAAGTTTATGGTAACAGAACATGGATACCCACTCATATGAGCAGCTTTGTGACCTTTTGGTAGTACGATTCTTATTGCGTATTTCTTATTTTAAAAGATACATATTTTTTAATTTCAAGTTAGCAACCTTTATCACATATTGAAGTGATATGAAAGACATTCTCCAGCAAAAAAAAAAAAAAGCCTTCTCCAAAATATATTATAATTTAACATTGCTTTAAAACAAAAACAAAAATATTATATTACGTTAAACCCATCGTCATTTCAGCATATCATCAATATAAATCTCCTACACTGTTTATTCATTTACCCTAAATGACTTCCTTCTCGCAAACCTAATACAAATTACACCATTCCAAGAATTTCAAGAATGTTGAAATGAGTTTCAATTCAGAGTTCAGATAACATCATATGAGTGATTTTACCTCCCGTTAAAGTTTCCATGTACTCACAGAAATTGAATTATGTATCTACAATGTCCATTACGGCATATTCATTAAAAACTATCAACGATATTAAAAATAAATCTGTGATGAAATAAAACGTAAATCCCAGAATACAATTTTTCATAAATCTAAAAATAAATTCCATCAAAATATATTTCACACTTATTACGTATAAGTGTGAAATGTATCATCTCACATACATGCATACATACATACATACATACATAAAAAATAATTGTTAAAATCCTATGACACCATGGTTGGGATGTGTCCATTTCAATTGTGCCTAAATTAATATAAATTTGAAATGTGGGTATGTGAGTATGCCTTTACACATAATAAAGATTTGTGGATTCTGAGTTTTACATGTCGCAGATAGTGTTCAGTTATGAAGACACCAATCTACTCTTGAAGAAGATACCCAGAAAGAACTTCCTTACTAAAGAAGAAAAAGCAATTCCCGGTCACAAGCCCAGGAAAGACCATCTAACCCTGCTTTCCGTGCTAATGCCAGCGGGGACTGTAAAATCAAAATTTTCCTGGTGTATCATCCAAAGAGTCTACGAGCCTTTAAAAACCAGAAGAACCTCTGATTCCAAGCCTTGTTGCTTATGGCCAATGTTCCTTTCCATCCCCCAGCTAGTGTGACGACATAATGGAGGAAATTAAATTAGTTTAAGATTAAGTTCCTGCCACTCAACACCACTACAATAATCCAATCCATGGATCAACAGTTGATCTCTAATCTTAAAAATCTGTACACAAAGGTTGATTGAAAAAGCCTGCGAAGCGATTACCTACAGATCCCTAAATTCTGTGTGGAGGAAAATGTGACCTGATTGCATTCTTGAACTCGATCTCGAGGGATCAAACTGATTCATGAGGCAGTTGGTGATGAAAGTGTGCCCTCTGGCAAGGACACTGTGGTTGGAAGTGAACATGGATAACTATATTAATTTTCTAGAAGAGCATAGCAAGCCGCTGACAACCAACGAGGTGGGGGAGTTATATAAGGAACAACAAAATGATGTTTCACCTAAGGAGGAGGAGAAGCAGAGAGACAAACCTCTCACCCTCTCACTTCGAGGGAAAATTGGATGTTAAGGTTATGGGAAACTGCAAAATTTTGTAGAAATATATCACCCACATGAAGCTTTGCAGGGAAACAGCAAATATATTTCAAGTCAATGTAATATTGCTTTTTCAAACAATTTTGAAGAAAAGATAAATGCAACCGTTTCTAGATAAGTTCCTTGTGAAAGTTGAACGTAAGAGTCTAAAAAAAGATGACAAAGTGTCCAAAGGTATAAATTCTCAGTCAGTGACAGTGAACGTTTTCCAGAAGAGAGAGCACTTCCAATATTTTATCAGAAGTTCTCATGAAGGGATGTTCTCCCTCCAAACACTCGGAGTATAATTTTCCATTAAAAAATCAATAAAAAATTAAGGTACAAGTGTATTCATGGACGTGTAAAATACATTGATTTATGTCCTTTGTTTCTTATAAGTAAAAATTGTTTTAGTTTACGAATATTATGGTTCACGAGCTCCCACATCAAATTAGCCTCATAAACCTATATATATATATATATATATATATATATATATATATATATATATATATATATATATATATATATATATATATATACATATATATATACATATATATATATATATATATATATATATATATATATATATATATACATACATGTATATGTATATATATATATATATATATATATATATATATATATATATATATATATATATATATATATATATATATGTATGTATGTATATATATATATATATATATATATATATATATATATATATATATATATAAACTACAATGGTATCTAATACTGAATTCTACCTTTGGGAGTGTATATCCACTGGAAATTCATTTATCATAAATGCATCTGGCTGGGCAGATATTCGAACCTATGTCCTGAGACGTAACAATACTGGCAGGGACGACTTAACCAGTCGAGCTATTAAATGGATATACATTCCCAAAGTTATAATTTGGTATTAAATGCTATTGTGGTTGATATTTACATTGATTAATATCACATGACTGATAGCAACAATTACAGAGGTTTAACACTTACGTAAGTTATTATAAAAATATATAGTATGCTTATTCTAAAGAGACTGGAGAGAAAGATTGATGAAAAGCTTTGAGATGAACAAGCAAGATTTAGAAAAGGTAGAAGTTCCACTGACCAAATTTTCATTTTGAGACATGTACAGCAATGCGTAGAATATAAAAATCCACTTTTGATGGCATTTGTGGACTATGAAAAAATCTTTGCTAGTGTGCACCGGCCAATTATGTGGAGAGTCCTGCGTTATTGCGGAATTCCTCTTAAATATGTAAATTTGATTAAGTCTGTTCATGAGTATAGTAAGTGCAAAGTTAATGTTAATGGAGTCTCATCAAATGAATTTCCAGTGAACAGCGGAGTACTCCAAGGAAATGTATTGTCACCTATGTTGTTTATCCTCATCATGGATTTTGTAATGCGTAGAACAGTCTGAGATGGTGGAGAAGTATTGGACTGGATTGGTGATAGGAATTTTGCAGACCTAGAGTATGCTGATGATGCTTTTCTTGTTAGCAGAACACCACAGGATTTGCAATGCTTGCTTACCAGAATGCATGGAATATCACACGAGGTTGGGCTGAAGATAAATAGAAGAAAGACACAGATGATGAGAGCGGAGTATGCAAAGGAAGATGAAATATCATTGGAAGGAGAAAGGATTAATGAGGTAGAATCATTTAAGCATTTAGGAACTATTATCTCCAATACAGGATCTTTAGAATTAGAGTTTAGTGAAAGATTAAAAAAAGCAAATCAGACAATGGCTAAGTTAAGTAAAATTTGGGAATCAAATCGCCTGAAATTGCATATAAAAATCAGACTATAAGTTTAGTGAGATCGTTGTTACTCTATGGACATGAGTCATATAATGACAATGAAACAATCTCCAATAGATTTAGTAGATTTAAGAACAAAGCCTTCAGAAGGATATTGCGATTTAAATGACAGGACGGGATTAGAAATGAAACTATAAGAGAGATCACTCAAGTGCCATATGTGAATGAGATCATGATGAGGGGTAGATGGAGAGGTATTGGCCATGCTCTTCGCACTCCCCAAGAGAGATTAGTTTACCAAACGTTCAGTTAGGCTCCACAAGGAACTAAAAGAGCTGAAAGACCCAGGTCTATATGGCTGAAGACTATGAAACGCGAAATAGGAAAGGATGAATGGAGAAGTAAAGGATTAATAGAAATATGGTTACAGAAATGTGTAAACTTTGTCTTGAAGGTACCTACATTAATAGTCAGAGACCATGATAGAATATTACTTATGCGAGTAACTAATGCCTTTTTTCCCTATAATTTTTATATGTAGCTTAATAACACAAAATTGTTCTTGTAATTATATTATCGAATATCCTCAATTCTCGAAAAATACTGAAATTAATATTAATATTATAATACTAAAGACGATACTTTTAAGAGCAAAGATCATACAAATATTGTGATATCACGGGAAACATTGTATCGTTTCAAAATAGACAAGAAAGTGAATAAATGGACCCAGGCATGGTCGAGTAAGTTAAGTCTCTTTACAGTTTTGTGAGATATATTCTTTCTAGCAACAATATCTAACTTTAATATTTTGTCCTTTATGTGAAAGATGGAAATGGAAGGTTGTTAAAAGGAGAGGAGGCAAGGAAAAGGGGGGCGGAATATTTTGAAAGTTTGCTGAATGTTGAGGATAATAGGGAGGCAGATATAATTGCTGTTCCAGGTGTTGAGGTGCCAGTGATGGGAGATGAGAATGAGAGAGAGATTACAATAGAGGAAGTGAGGAGAGCACTAGATGAAACGAGAGTAAGAAAAGCATCTGGTATGGATGGTGTGAAAGCTGAGATGTTGAAGGAAGGGGGTGTGACTGTACTTGAATGGTTGGTGAGATTGTTTAATATGTGTTTGTGTTGTCAATGGTACCAGTAGATTGGGTTTGTGCATGTATTGTACCACTATATAAGGGTAAGGGAGATGTGCATGAGTGTTGTAATTCAAGAGGTATTAGTTTGTTGAGTGTAGTTGGAAAAGTGTATGGTAGAGAAATGATTAATAGGATTAAGGATAAAACAGAGAATGCAATCTTGGAAGTACAGGGTAGTTTTAGAAGAGGTAGGGGTTGTATGAATCAGATTTTTACAGTTAGGCAGATATGCGAGAAATATTTAGCAAAAGGTAAGGAGGTGTATGTTGCGTTTATGGATCTGGGGAAAGCATATGATAGAGTTGATAGGGAAGCAATGTGGAATGTGATGAGGTTATATGGAGTTGGTGGAAGGTTGTTGCAAGCAGTCAAAAGTTTCTACAAAGGTAGTAAAGCATGTGTTAGAATAGGAAATGAAGTGAGCGATTGGTTTCCGGTGAGAGTGGGGCTGAGACAGGGATGAGTGATGTTGCCGTGGTTGTTTAACTTGTATGTTGATGGAGTGGTGAGAGAGGTGAATGCTCGAGTGCTTGGACGAGGTTTAAAACTGGTAGGCGAGAATGATCATGAATGGAAGGTAAATCAGTTGTTGTTTGGGGATGATACTGTACTGGTAGCAGACACAGAAGAGAAGCTTGACCGACTAGTGACAGAATTTGGAAGGGTGTGTGAGAGAAGGAAGTTGAGAGTTAATGTGGGTAAGAGTAAGGTTATGAGATGTACGAGAAGGGAAGGGGGTGCAAGGTTGAATGTCATGTTGAATGGAGAGTTACTTGAGGAGGTGGATCAGTTTAACTACTTGGGGTCTGTTGTTGCAGCAAATGGTGGAGTGGAAGCATATGTACGTCAGAGTGAGAATGAAGGTTGCAAAGTGTTGGGGGCAGTTAAAGGAGTAGTAAAAAATAGAGGGTTAGGCATGAATGTAAAGAGAGTTCTATATGAGAAAGTGATTGTACCAACTGTGATGTATGGATCAGAGTTGTGGGGAATGAAAGTGATGGAGAGACAGAAATTGAATGTGTTTGAGATGAAGTGTCTAAGGAGTATGGCTGGTGTAACTCGATTAGATAGGGTTAGGAACGAAGTGGTGAGGGTGAGAACGGGTGTAAGAAATGAGTTAGCGGCTAGAGTGGATATGAATGTGTTGAGGTGGTTTGGCCATGTTGAGAGAATGGAAAATGGCTGTCTGCTAAAGAAGGTGATGAATGCAAGAGTTGATGGGAGAAGTACAAGAGGAAGGCCAAGGTTTGGGTGGATGGATGGTGTGAAGAAAGCTCTGGGTGATAGGAGGATAGATGTGAGAGAGGCAAGAGAGCGTGCTAGAAATAAGAATGAATGGTGAGCGATTGTGACGCAGTTCTGGTAGGCCCTGCTGCTTCCTCCGGTGCCTTAGATGACCGCGGAGGTAGCAGCAGTAGGGGATTCAGCATTATGAAGCTTCATCTGTGGTGGATAATGTGGGAGGGTGGGCTGTGGCACCCTAGCAGTACCGGCTGAACTCGGCTGAGTCCCTGGTTAGGCTGGAGGAACGTAGAGAGTAGAGGTCCCCTTTTTGTTTTGTCTTTATTGTTGATGTCGGCTACCCCCCAAAATTGGGGGAAGTGCCCTTGGTATATGTATGTATGATGTTCATTTCTGCTGAAGAAGGTGGTGAATACAAAAGTTGAAGGGAGAAGTACAAGAGTAAGACCAAGGTTTGAGTGGATGAATGGAGTGAAGAAAGCTCTACGTGATAGGGGAATATATGTGAAAGAGCCAAAGAACGTGCGAGAAATAGGAATGAATGGCGATTGATTGATTGATTGATTTAAAGTTTTCTGGCATCCTGACATCT
>NC_090764.1:33156649-33174149 GCF_036898095.1 Palaemon carinicauda
GGCTTCAGGCCAACAAGTGGAGAGGTCAATGACAGTAAACAGGTAATGAGGTCCTTGTGATGTGAGTAGGGGACCCACTACAGCAATGTGAATGTGCGCAAAATGACGCTGAGGTTGAGGAAAGGTGCGCACCCTTGAATCAGTGTGTCAATGTACTTTTGAATTTTGGAATGAAGTACAGGCATAGACTCAATCCTTAGCATTCTTAGTAATGCCATGCTAAATGAACTTTGTCTTCAATAGCTGAACAGTAGATTGGCGCGAGGGATGTGATGCTATGGATGAATTCAAACACATGTTGGTGCATGGGGTCAGGTATCCATGGTTGTGGCTAACCAGTCCTTATGTCGAAGAGCAGGGTGGCGTTGGAGTTATCGAGTGTCGTCTTCCCAATGGAGGGATGTGCAGGATGTCCTGCATGCTTGGTACCCTAAATCTTTTCGTTGGGCGTCTACTAAAGTGTTGTAATGAAATTTAAGGTGAATAGCAGCCAATATGTTTCTTGACAAGGCATCAACAACAGGATGAATTTTTTTGAACGTATAGTTTGAGGGATTGCACCTTGAACAGTTCCCTGCTGAAGAAGGCCAATAGGTGGGGTGAGCAATTGACCACCTACTCAAGTACTGCACCAAAACTGACATCACTAGCATCGGTGGAAAGATGGAGAGGGGCATGTGGCACAGGAAAAGTGAGAGTAGTAGCAGTTGATAAGGCAATTTTTGCATGCAGAAGGCCACTTCTTGAAGGAGACCCCACTTCAGGTCTTTTGGCTTGGCCTTGAGGGAAGCATAAAGAGGAACAAGAGTGGCAGTAATGGCTGGCAAGAACCATTTGTAATAGTTCATCATGCCCCACAATTCTTGCAGTGCTTTGATGGTCGAGGGATGGAGAAGTTCTGAACAGCTGATGTCTTCTCAGGGAGGGGGTAGAAGATGCCTTTAGGAGTAATGAGGTGCCTTAAGAAAGATACTTTCTTGGCGCTAATGGTACATTTCTCATACTGGACTAAAAGGTCGTTCTGCAGTAGGGGGTAGAGAACGATGTGCAGGTTATGGATGTGTTCCTCTCTAGAGGAAGAGAACACAAGTATTTTATCCACGTAACATACACAGAAGGGGAGGACCCCTAAGATGCCATCCATGAGATGTGGAAAAGTAACCCCTGCATTACGAAGGCCAAAACAGGAGTAATTGAATGTGTGTACCAAAAGGGGTGGTGAGAGCGGTCTTGGAGATGTCTTCTCTATTTGTGCGTACCTGATAATACCCCTTCAAGAGAGAGGGGGGAAACCACTTTCACTTTGTGCAAGTAGGAAGTAATGTCAGCTATGATGGGGCGGGGGTATTGATCCGGTTCTATCTGCATGTCACAAGCCTGCAATCTTAACAAGGAGTCAGGGAGCCACCCTTCTTTAGGACAATGTGTAACGGTGACAACCATGGCCTTGAGGTCTTTTGGAAAAAGTCTATTTCTTCTATTTCAGAGACATTTGTTTAGTGCCTGCCTAACAATCTGATGCTACATGCCTGAATCTGACAAACTTCGGGGGGCCCTCATCTTCATAAGGTGATAAATTCCGTGCTTGGCGGAAACCGTGGGTGTTTGGTGATGTTCTGGACAGAATACTTCCAGATACTACATGAGGAGATGGGCGTAGGGCTCCATGGATGCGCTGATGTAAAGTGCAAGGTCAGAGGAGGAGATTTGAAGAGGTGTCAACAAGTATGAGTCTGCATTGACTAAATTTCAATGTGCCACATCAACCATGAGGTGGAAATTTGCAAGGAAATTCGCACCGAGTAGGAAAAATGGGACGTCGGCAATGAGAAATTTCGCGGGTGAGTGATGCTGTTCATTTTCCTGAAAACAACTGAAGATTTTTGGCCCCACAACGGCTGTTGAGAGAGCTGAAATGGCTTGGCTATACGGACAGGTGGCGAAGGGAGTACTGCTCCAGGAGTAATGCTTTGAGGGCATCATACGTCCTCTTGGTCACAAAGCCAATCGAAGATTTCTGGGAAAGTGTCCTCGGGGACCACCGTGAGGACATAGTCTGCTTTGCCACTTGAGCGAGTCACGCCTTTGATGCGAAACTGAACTTTGGGCAACTGAAACATGGAGAATGCTTCTCTGCTGATGATGGGTAGCAGTTTCATCAATGTAGTGTGTGTTGAAGAGTCAGGGTCGATGGGCGGCATCGTAAAAAGGATAGGGCACAGCAGTGAACGAAAAGGCAGTGGGGAGCTGGTCCTCCAGCAGTCACCAATTGTTCCAGGTGGCTGTTAAGTACTAACAGATAGATGAGGTGAATGTAAGTAACTTTATTCTACAAGATAATAAGCTTACATATAAACAGTTCAGGGAAACATGGCACAAAAATTATAACAATTTAAAACATGCAATGGCAGGCTTAAACAGGTTGTTCTGTTATCAGTGCGGGAGAGAGCAAAAGATAAAAAACAACAAAAGTATTATAATGCATGAGCATGTATGAGACATGTGTGGTTCAGAAGCAAGACAAAAACTGTTTTAGACTAGAAAATGCCATTAACCACAAAATGAAGGTCTATAAAACATTTATCAGTCCAGACGTGTGGCAGTATCATGGTCACTTAAGAGATAAGAGGAGAGACTGCTAGAAAGAACAGAGATGAGTACAGTGAGAACTAATAGGATCGCAAGTAGAAGTAGTTATAAGAGCTATTAACCCCATTGAAATATTTGTCGATACAAAATTAGTTAATAAGGTATGAATTGCTCAAACCAAAACTACACGAGAGACAATGTCCACTGCTTAATTTGCATCTGCGCCGAAGACTTCTGATTACATCTTTTTATTTCTTTTAACATTAGCACTTCGACTATAAAAAGTCTTTCAACCTTCGATGATTACAAGACAGAATGACATTTTTGTTGTTTGTGGAAACAGCCATTTGCTGCATTTTACGCAAAACTCATTTGACTTTTGATTCGAAAAATAAAAGCATTTTAAAATTCAGAATAATCATTAAACCAAACGTAAACAAGCATACAGCGCACCGAAATACTTTGTACTTCATTTATTTTCAGTGGAATTCTGGTTTGATTTATGCCATGTGGTACTGTCATTTTCAATTTAGAATCAAAATTGCTAGCGTCAGCCGTTATTTATTTTATCTAACGAAGTTTTTTATTGCAAATGCATTGCGAATATAATTAAGTTTTCATCCAGTAAGTTTCCAGCATGTTATCACTAGAGTAATTTCTCTAGTTATAAAATTTTTCGAACATTACGGCATTGGTAATGTGCTAATATTCAATTCATAAGTTCTCTGTTATATTAGATATAGTAACTCAAATTTTCTTGAAAACTATTTTCTTCGTACCTTTTATGCAATCCTCACTTACTTCGACTATAAAATGAAAAATAATTTAAAGATTATTTCGATTTTATTTTATTATATGGATTTATAGCTCATTTCCAAATATCTATTCCATTCTCTGATGTATGAGCTTTATGAAAGCATTTAAAACTATCTTTCCTTAGTAAACTGCAATAGCATCCTGGTTTAAGACTATTTTCTTAAGGCTTGGAAAAATATCGAATGTTAAAGAAAATTTAACAAAGACAATTAGGTTTCAAATGAGCATTTAAAGCTGAATTGTGATAATTAACATTCAATTTTGAAAAAAAAAAAAAAAAAAGGATTTATGAGAACTTTTAATACGCTAATACACTTTCACAATTAATCAACTACATAAATTACAGAATGTATTATCATAATCTATTCTAATTCTCATTGAGGCAGATATAAATCACAGATATAATTACGATGAAGAGAATTTTACACCATAATTTAGATTTGTTTATATTTATTGTATTTATAAAGTATACAGTTACCCATTTCGAGGATTAACAAAGGTATGACTAATTGTGCAATTAAATTCAGGCTCCCTTCCTTCACAGAAAAGAGAATCATATGGTTTACTCATTGCTGTTTAGGATAGGCTGATGTTTACTCTTAAAACAAATGTAGAAATAATACATGAAACTGTTATGCTGGTTATATGATTTGCAAGTAAAAGATGATAAAGATTTGGCGTTTTACTCAAGTGATTTGTTTTGAATTTGTTCAAAATTATCATAGTGTGTGTATTACTTCTCAAGTCTTCTTGATTTAAGAGAGTTGACAATACTCATATAGTAAACTGATATTTCACTATATACCATATAATTTACTCTCAACACTCTTTGACAGAGTCTGGCAGTCCTGAATATTTTATGATTTACTTCACATCGATTTTTGGAGCTTGGTTAATGCATTTATTTGTATAATCCTCAGAGAAAAATTCAGTTATATATCAAACAGATTCATTGCTTATGGATCATCCATAATAGAAAAAGAACCTGGAGGGAACACAGGAAGAAGATTCAAAAGAAGAGAGTAATGGCCTTTAATACTGCCATTTGAAAATTAGTGGAGACATTAAGAAAATTCAAATATAAGAAGATGAGACTGAAGGTAGAAGTCATTAACTATGTAATAGACTGACTGACACTGGGGCGGTTGATTTTGATCAAGTAAATCTTGGTAATCACAATAATTATTGAGTGTTGCCCAGTGCATTAGCTTGGAAGAATAACGTCTGAAATAGATGTTAACCGATCCATTATAGTTCACATAAATTTCACTTGCAGACAATAATAAGAATGAATTTAAACGTGTAGATGACACACACCTTTATCTTCTTAAGGATTCTTGAATTATAAAGATGTTATGAGCGACTACGCTTTTAAATTCAGTATCCTAGTGTTATTAGTTATGTTGTACTAGAACAATAAAATTGTATCTTAACACCTAACGAATCTCTATTGTCCCACTTTTATGAATTGTCGAAAAATAACAAGAGATTTGATGTATGCTTTTCTGCAAAAAGATTTATGGAAAAGTCAAGTTAACTAATAGAAACATGTTTTTATAAGATGGTCATGATATGTTAATTATATTCTTGCTCTACTATTAAATATTGTGCTCTATCAAAGAGAGAACAAGAATAAATTTCGAAACTTGAAATAGCAATAATCACAAGCAGAAACTAGATATACACTTTAACGAGCTTTTGAAAAGAAAAAACAAAGTTAGAGAATAGATTAAAACTAAAGTAGTTACCAATGTTTTAAGAGTGAAACTACAAAGGCCTTGTTAGTTGCTAGGACATTCGAACTTTCTTTTTTTTTTGTACATCCAGAAAGTTAAGTAAAGTTTACCTAGGGATAAAAAGTATATAAATCGGGCATAGACTATTTCAAGTTTTATCAGAAACAGCAAAGTCAAACACGTGTATTTTTGTTTATTTTACTAAAAAAACATTTTGTGAAGGCTACTCTGTAAGCCACATTGTATTTATCCTGATCAATTCCAAAGAAAAAAAAATACCATATATTTTTTAGAAAAGCACCATGCACACAATATTGATAAAATAGAATAGGCCTAAATGGAAAATGATAAAAATAGTTGTGAACTAAAATAAATAGCATCATTTCATTCCAGTAGCAAGTTATTTTTTGCTTCCCATAATAGTGAAAAAGGTATTAATAATTTGACAGAAAAATATTCATACCCAAATAACATCATTCATATTATGCAAAAATTTATTCCTTAACGTTTTCTTAATAAGAAATTCTAAGGATTATTACCGAAAAGGAAGAAAAGAATATATTTCTTTTTTTTTTCCAAAATATACGGATCACTTTATTCACGTTAAAGAGGATAGCAATTTCAGCCGTTTAAAGGCTACCAATGAACGGCAGAGGCAAGGGACAGTGGCATTGCCCTATCAAGCAGAACAATGACCTAGAGACTGACCATATATACATATGATCAACCCCCAAGCCTCCTCTCTACCCAAGCTAGGACCAAGGAGGGGCAGTCAATGGCTGCTAATGACTTATCGGATAGACCTATAGGCTCCCCCAAACCCCCAATCCTCAGCTCACTAGGATTGTGAGGTTGGTCTAGGAATCATGATTAATATTTGATAATTGATGAATATCTATTGCCTGAATGCACTCTTTTTTAAGTAATAATCGAGCATAATTCATGATAGGATACAAAGACAGGTTATTGCAAGCCATGTGGAAGAAATAATATGGAAAACCCTAAAACTTTTTGATAAGCGTTCACTCAGCGTCCATGTTTTACCATTCTTTTCGTGATAGTAGATGTTCTCTAAAAATCGAAGATTGAGGACATGTCTGTCTCTAAAGCACTAAGTGTCTACTTCTTTTGTGTGTGGGTGCGTGCGTGTGTGTGTTACCCAATAACTTTGTTTTAAGATATGTAATATAGATCATTACAATTTGTTTTAAAGTTTTATTTTAAAAGGGAAGTATAATTCATATCTTTATTTTGAAAAATCATAATGAAATCTGAAAAAAAGCCTAAATATTTCAGATAAGCTTGGAGTCTTTCCTCTGGCTTTGATGATGTGCTCAGTAAAAAAAATAATAAAGGATTGTCTTGACTTCAAACAAATCCTTTTCCAAGAGAGGCTTAGAAAAGTTTCGAAGGCGCCTAAGTTAGTTCATTAAAAGAATTACGGAAAACTATATATATATATATATATATATATATATATATATATACTATGTAATAATCAGTTAAATAGTAGCCATTATGAATCTCATTTGTATTATTGATCAAATATGTGTTTAGAAAGTAATTCTATGTTAACGATATTTCTTTCATATATTAAAATAAAATGCCCATACTTAGTTTTATATATATATATATATATATATATATATATATATATATATATATATATATATATATATATATGCTATTGTATAGGTCGAAATCTAACGGTTTGATTGCCGACTGGAAAGTATAGAGGTTAAAGGAACATGCATGAAAACCAATTTCAAAAGCATCAAAATCATAAAATTGACTTCTTTACTTTTTGTGTATATGCAGCTGTTTTATTTCTGAGTGACTGGACATAAGACTACAATATAATCTTTGAAAACATATATCAATCTCAACAGGTTTGGCCCTAGAACCGTCAACTTAAATTATGTAATCTTAAACTTAATATTCATTTAAAGTTTACATAACGATACTATATTTTATTGTTCATCTTGAAGAAACCCTCAACGCCATCTGACTGGACTGTTATGTTTTATTGCAAATAGTCATTTATTACTTACAAGAAATTATATGGTCATTATCATCGTATCTTTGCGTCCCAATGTCAAACCCACAGAAGGGCGCTGGCGGTTATCCCAAATTTTGCTAACTTTTACCCGTGCTATGTTAAGGGTTACCCAGTCATTCCTGATGAGAGCTGTTTTGCTGGGCAGGTCTTCGTTTGGGCTGGGCAGCGCCTCATTGGATGGCTATTAGTCACTTTCCCGCCACTTCCCTAGCCTGTGAGCAACAGCTTGGATAGGTTCTGGTCCAAATACTTATGTGAAGCTTTTGGGAGATTTCAGTCTTTGCCTTGCTTCCTGGTGACTGTGGAGCGGGTACCTAGGGTCATTAATTTGTTTAACCATTCAGCTTTTGCTAGCATTTTTCCCCGTATATTGGGTGGTGGGATACCGACTACTTTGTATAAAGATAGTAGAGGTGTTGATTCTAGGGTGCCAGTAATAATCCAACAGGACTTTTTTATCTCTGGGTCTACCTTATGCGCATTGCATGATCTTGCCCACACTGGTGCACAGTATTCAGCAGTAGAGTAACAAAGTGCCAGTGCTGTTTGTCTCAGAGCAACACGGTCTGTTCCCCAGCTGGTGTTGGCGAGTTAGCTGAGGATATTGATAGGTTGCTACTTTGTTTGGTTTTATTTGTGTGGTCTTTAAAGGCAAGCATTCTGTCAAGGGTGACATCTGGGTAGACTGGTAGGGGTGATTTTCCCGTTCTTTGTCACCCTATTAGATCTTTAGCTTTCTGTTTACCTGGTGATTGTTCAGGTGGTAGGTACACATCTGTGTTTTGCTTGTATTGGCCTTGATGAGCCATTTTTTGTAGTAGATGGAGAGGGTAGTCAGGCCACTCATCAGTCTTTCTTTGATGGTGGTGAAGGAGTCCGACTGTGTGGAAATGCACAGGTCATCTGCATATATGTACCTTTGGGTGTTCTGATATCGTGGGTGGTCATTTGTATTGATGTTAAATAGAGTCGGCACCATCACTGACCCTTGTGAAAGACCTTTGTTCTGTATTCTCCATCCTTTTCTGCCATTAACTTCTATAAATAATCGCTGATGAGTAAGCAATGATTCAATGGTGTGGATAATGCTGGTAGTCCATAAAGTTTGAACCCCTTATTTAACTGGTTTACAGTGAAATATGCCACCATTGAGATACTACCGCTAGAGAGTTATTGGTCAGACAGTACTACATTGGAAACCTCTCTTTGGTTACACCCAATAGTCTAGCCTAATCTTTTCATAGTCTCCTTTATCACCATACACCTGACAACACTGAGATTACCAAACAATTATTCTTCGCTCAAGAGGTTAACTACTGTACTGTAAATGTTCAGTAGTTACTTTCCTCTTGGTAAGGGTAAAAGAGACTCTTTAGCTATGGTAAGCAGCTCTTCTGGAGGCCACTCCAAAATCAAACCATTATTCTCTAGTCTTGGGTAGTGCCATAGCTTCTGTAATATTGGTCTTCAACTGTCTTGGGGTAGAGTTTTCTTGCTTAAGGGTACACTTGGGCACACTATTCTTATTTCTTCACTTTGGCTTTTTTTTAAGTTTTTATAGTATGTATATGAAAGATCTAAGTTAAAGGTTGAAGATGTCAGGTTTAGGTTCAAGCTTGATCAGGATAGAGGCTCACCAGAACGTCAGCCAGCTAAGCCCAATGCCTGGCCCCAGTGATGCCCAACCACAGCAATGGCCTCCCCAGTAAACAGTTTAAACTCACGGTCCCGGGCTGAGATCAATCTGCCGCCATGCGAATGCTATGCAAACAGGTTACCACTGTACTGGCCAAGAGACTGTTCTTAAAATACTTTATTTTTAATCATTACTTATCTTGTAATTTATTTATTTCCTTGTTTCCTTTCCTCACTGGATTATTTTTTCCTTTTGGAGCCCTTGAACTTCTAGCATCCGGCATTTCCAACGAGGGCTGTTGCTTAGCTCGTAATAATAATAATAATAATAATAATAATAATAATAATAATAATAATAATAATAATAATAATAATAAAGTCGGCAAAGACTGTACCAGTGACTTTTTTCTCAAACCCATCCTCGATGTATTGACTCAGGTTTGATTGCAGCAGGATCGACCTGGTCTTAAGCCATCTTGGTCTGTTGACAATAATTGTTCTTCAACAATTGGTTGAATACCGGCTAAGATCATTTGTTTGCATAGTTAGTAAAAGATACACAGTAAGGATACTGGTTTATAGATTTTGAGGCATGATGGGTCTTTTCTTGGTTTCAGCAAGGCCACTATACTCACTCTTCTCCTACTTTTGGGGATTTGGTGAGTCGTTGCACAGGAATTCAATAGCAACAGGAGCCATGCGTTTATGTCTACGAAATGTAAGATCATTTCTGTTATGAAATCTAGGCCGGCTACCTTCCCAAATTTGAGATGTTTTATTGTAGCATTTAGTTCTTCTAAAGTGAACAGTTGGAAGTAGAGTAAGATGGTATTTTACATGATACAGTCCATATCCCGTCTCCCTTTCTTTAGATAACACTGCACTTTGTTGTGAGGCTTGCCATCCAGCAGCGTTAGTGCGCTACCTGGTTGGGGTTTATGGCAGCCCCAGTTCAGATTATCGATAATTGCAGAGGCTTTTTTTGCTGTCTATAGAATTTATAACTTCGTACCAGCATTCTTTTCTTTCGTTGCTGATTGAGGTTAGAAGGACTAATACAAGTTCGATGGGACTTTCAGCAAAGGTATATTTGTTGCTGTATATGCCTAGATGCATTTCTTGTACTCCTCTTGATAGTTTGTTATAGGACCTGCAATGTAGCTTTTCCTGCAGCCTCTAGGGATATGTTTCGTTAAAAATTCCCAGACCATTGATTGGAAGTCATTGTAGTGTTGTGGAACTGGGATGATATTGGATATCCCAGTCTCAAGGTCTTACTCAAAACTTTCCCATTTTGCAAGTTGATTTAGGTCTTGGATTAGTCTGTCTCTCTGACCACAGGTTTTGTATCTATTATCATTGTTCGGTGATGCGATTTTTAGTAAACAATATGAGATGCCACTTTCTCTAAAAAGAAAAGTATTTAATCAGATGGTCCTACCAGTATTAACTTATGCATCAGAACGGTAGATAATAGATGGACCAGAAGAATAAGAGAATGGGTCCATAGAGATTGCAAACAAAGCAGGGGAAAAAAAGAAAAAGACGATGGATTGAGCAGCTAAGAAAATTTACCGATATAGACCATAAACAGATGGGAGTGGAAGGACATGTCTGAGGCTTGTATCCTGCAGTTAACTAGTTATGGATGATGATGCAGATTATTTATGTAATATGAATGTAATATGAAAGAAACGAATGCGTTAAAAGAACAGCATTGCAAATATTAAGACAGCCGCTTACCCAACCCCCTTTCTATTGTTTATTTCAATTTATTTCAAATTTCTGTTCAAACCCAAGTCTAGGTATAAGCCCTTTAACCTTCCTAATTCCCTACGAAGTTCTAATTACACCAGCACCAGAATAGTTCCAATGGTCCCCTCCCCCCCAAAAAATGTATCTAAGGTTCAAAGCAATTTAACCCAATTTATTTTTTGTAGCCCCAAAACGTAAATGCACATATTCTTTACAAGTTTTTAGTTTTTCTCATGCAAAGCTTACGCTGTTAGCTTGAATAAATAAAAGAAAAATTGCGGTGGCAACATCTTATATATATACCTAATGGCCCTGTAATTTGGTACCTTCTTACTAATAAAAATATTCTTAATGTAAAATGTTTTTATTTCAAATACATGATGCACTAAATCGCTAAAACGTTATATCTGATATTTGATGATGATACTGGAGGTCAAAGCAAGAGACCTATACTATCTAAAATACACCACACACACACACACACACACACATTATATATATATATATATATATATATATATGTGTATATATATATATATATATATAGTATATATATATATATATATATATACATGTGGCAAATTATTAAATTTGCGCATTATGTTATATTGTTTTAAAAGAAGACAGACAAAAAATTATTGACCATTAATGATTGAAAATAAAAGACAATGAAATTCTGTTTTAATAACGAAACAATTTAGACCAATTAAAATAAACGCATTACTGAACGAATATATACTGTGTATATATATATATATATATACTGCATATATATATATATATACACTGTATATATATATATATATATATACACTGTGTATATATATATATTATATACAGTATATATATATAAATACAGTATATATATATATATATATATGTAAATACAGTATATATATACATATATATATATATGTAAATACAGTATATATATATATATATATATATGTAAATACAGTATATATATATATATATAAATACAGTATATATATATATATATATATATGACAAATTAATAAATTAGCACATTATGTTATATTGTTCTACAAGAAGAAAGACGAAAAATTATTGACCATTAATGATTGAAAATAAAAGACAATGAAATTCTGTTTTAATAACGAAACAATTTAGACCAATTAAAATAAACGCATTACTGAACGAAGCCAAGTCCAGACACAGGAAAAATTAAGAGCAACAAACTTTGCAAAAAACATTAGGAAATCCTTCTGTGCCCGACATAATACTGCACAAATTTCCCAAAATTGTATTCCTCTTCTGACTGCTTTCGAGGAGAGTAACTTTCTCTAATCCGTAACATTTCCGGAATATAATTATGCAACTGGAAAAAATGCTTTTGTTGCCTGTAAAAGACTTAATATATTTTTTTTACTATTCTATGATTTTTTACGAATGGGACGGAATGTACCTTTTTATTTATAGATATATTCTCAGTGTTCCTTAATCAAAACAAACTAATTCATTTTTTTTCAATTTAACCCCTTAATAAGTTAGTACACAGTACAAGATAATAAACATAACCTGTGTCACGTATATCACGTTATGTGATTCCAACCAATAGGAGCACAATTGAAGTCTGTATTAGAGTGTATGAAATGAGAGACAGATTGGTTGTAAAGACTGGAAAACAGCAGTATGGATTCATGAGGGGGAGAGGGACTTCGGGTGTCATCTTTATAATAAGCAACTACAGAAGAAGAGGTTAGAGGGAAACCAGAATCTCTTGTGCTTTTATAGATCTAGAGAAGCTTTGGGGGAGAGGAAAGTCCCAGATAAGTTGGTTCGAATGGTAAGAGATGATGTACAAAAGAACAAGGTCAAATATAATAACAGCAGTTGGGGAAACAGTAACCTTTGAAGTTAGTTTTGGATTACACCAGGGGTCCGCCTTACGACCGTTTTTTGGTTGTGGTGGATAATGTGTTAAGTGAAGAGATCAGAAATGAAAAGTTGTGGGAGTTGCTATATGTAAATGTTTTGGGGATTACTACTGCACATGAAGAAGACTTACAGAGAAAGGTTTTAGAGTGGCTGGCAAGTGATTGGAACGGGGTAGCTTGAGAGTAAATGTGGATAAAGATTGAAGCTATGGTGATCTGCATTGAAGGTAGGGACAGGAATCAGGATAGCTATGCATGAAAGTAGAGGCTCCGTTATAAAAGAGGTGGAACTTGGGATCTACTACAAGTTAGGAGGATGAATGTGAGACAGAAGTTGACAATAGGATAAAAGCACCCTGGGGAAAGTGGAGAGAGGTAGCAGGGCTGATATAAGAAAAATGCAAATAAAGCTAGAAGTCAAGATCTACAGCACAGTGCATAACAGCATTTAAAAAAATGATAAAAAATACTACTGATCACGTGTTCTCTTTTACTAAGCACAGCATTGACTGCTACAATATACAGCTGTCAGAGGTCTCCTTAGCTTCCAATGAAGTGTACCAAAATTAATGAAGACAACTGTACCTTAGTAAGGTAATGAATACTAACTAGTCATTTTTATTCTTGTTTGTATTTTCTAAATGCTTTCTAGTAAATGTGAAATGTAGTTGTAATGTAAGTGTATATCTATTTGCATATATGGATATATTATAGCACTGGAATTCAACTTTCTTTGAGTAAAAATATCGTGAATTTTTGGGGAATATCGTATGAAAAGTTTTTTTTTTCTTTTTAACAAAATCAGACAAAAAATTGGTAGGCCTAAATGGAGCTCAGCGGTGCGGTTAGTACTGATATAAGTATGAACTATAGAGTTAAAGATGATCTTAGGTAGAAAATATTGACATGGTATTTTGTGCTCCCACAAGTGCTAAAAAATTCTTGAAGATATTGATCGTGTGTGTACCATACCGCAGAAGCTGTAATGTATATCCTCCGGAGATCACATGGTCCCTACATGATGTATACTTAGAATCAATATTCCCTCTTTTAGGGTATAATGAGAACAAGTTTATGTTTGCAGCAGGAAAACTGAAAACAATGTTTAAAACCTGGACGAAAAAGGCGTATTTATGTTATAGACATCTGCTTTCTTGATTCCTTCAACTTTGATTTGGTCAGTCATTTCCGTTGCAGGTAGACTCACCACGATGCATACCCATTCACGAATGCAAATATATATGTATACATATACTGCACACAAATCCTCTCCCATACATACCTTAAAGGGGTTTCTCTAGGAAGTCCTTTTGCTGTTTTCAGAAAGCGTTTTGAAATTAGGTTGTAATTTTCATGACCTTTTCTAAAGAGGGTAATACCAACCAAATTCATTATTCATATAAAAAGTGATATTTGATTCCGCAGATAATACACAATTCAATAATCTGCGCACATGTGTCGAACCTTGACCTAATGAGCAGAAAAAGTCAGAAATGCTTAGATTGGTCAATACTTGGATGACTGGCTTTTAAGATAAACATGACGTTCTTGTGACATTAACTTTTTGTCCACCTTTGTCAGGGAATGACTTAAGTAACCTTGTCCATTAAGAACTTGCTACTGAAAGCCGGAAGGATAATTATTTTAGTGCCATTCCTTCATACGGAATAAATGTATAGAAGGAAAAAGTGTGTGTGTGAAAACCTGAAAATATTCAATTTATATAAAAGGAGTAATTTCACACTCCCGTGAAGTTTATTTAAATAGAAAAAACCTATTAACTTAAAACACCAACGAAAATTTTTTTCCCATATCCAATTTCTGTAACTGACATATCAAGTATTTTTAAAGTGACATTTACATCAGAACGTTATTCTTCAAAGCTTATAAAAAATTTTCTTCACATTAAGTTTTACACTTGCATATGGGTGTATATATATATATATATATATATATATATATATATATATATATATATATATATATATATATATATATATATATATATACTCGCATATGGGTGTATATATATATATATATATATATATATATATATATATATATATATATATATATATATATATATATATATATATATATATATGATGGGAGACTCGACAATAAAGTTCTTCTTTAACTTTCATCTTTCATCTCCTATAGAAGAAAGAATGAATGAGGGAATGATCTCTGACTTAGAGTAAAACAGTAATCTATTTCGAGGATTTGGACCCAAAATACTTCCAAACACACATATCTCCCCCTAGGAGGTAGCGTTTTAAGTGCACCAGACGCGGTGCACTGTAGACATTACCTAATGTTGTTTGCAGTATATGCAATTTCGCATGGAAAACTGGAAGTAATGTAATTTTCTCAGTTTACGACTACCTCAGATCAGTATATCTGCAGCCATGGGTAAACTGGTGTAAAATTATTTGCTCAAAGATTATGAGAATAAGAATAAGAATTTAATAGTGAATGCACAAAGGTTTGAAAAGGAAAGGAGTAAAAGAGAAGTTTTTCGAGGGTCTGTATCTGTGCTTTGCTTAAAATGAAGAGGGAAAAATGTTACTCTGCTGAGTGTTTGCAATGCAAAGGGGAACTATAGAGAAAGGGACGATTTTGTTGTGATTTTAGGATTACCTGGCATTGTAAAGGAAACCTTGTTGTTGAGATGGCAAAATTGTAAATTTTACTAAAAAAATAATATTTGAACAGTATTTTTTCTATCGTGAAAGCTAGAATAAACACCAGCTTTTATGTGGAAATTCTAGGAGCTTTTTAAAACTTAAAACTATCAACTTCTGTGATGAAAGACTCCATGATAAAAAAAAAAAACATTCTTACCACATCCTTTCTTTGAGTCTTTCCGGATGCCAAAGAAAGAAAGATTGTAAATGAAAGACGTATATATCTATTCACAAGGTTCACTGACCTAGCCTTGACTTCACCGAAAATTCAATGTATTTCATTTATCAATCTATATATGCATATATATATATATATATATATATATATATATATATATATATATATATGTGTGTGTGTGTGTGTGTGTACATACACTGTATATGTATATACTTATATAACATATGTATATATATATATACATTATATATATATATATATATATATATATATATATATATATATATATATATATATATATATATATATATATCTGTGTGTGACGTTGTGCGGTAAATTAAAATGGAGAGAATGGTGAATATTTGTTTGGAAATGGCCTGATTGCTATACATGCATTGTTATCAAATAAAATGTTTTATATATATCTGGGAAAGAGAAAATGATGTGGAAAAGGGTTTGTTATATCATTGCAGAGTAGATAAAGAATAAGATGGTGGACACCTAGTTAAGAGGAGAAGAGGCTAAGTGTATATCTGACCATTATTTCGTGGAATTAGATGTTAAGGTAGATAAATGCTCGAGGCTGAGAAAGGATTTAAAGGTCGGTCATGAATGGCACAGACAAAGGACAGTGACATTGCCCTAAACACTGCCCACATATACATATGATCAGCACCCAAGTCCCTCTCCACCCCAGCTAGGACCAGGGAGGGATCTACAATGGCAACAGGTTTCCCCAAAAACCCCATCCTTAGCTCACAAGGTTGGTGAGGTTGCAACGACTTAAGGAACTAACGAGTTTGAGAGAGACTAACCCCAGTCTGGCGGTCACCTCTTAAGGTCTCTTGATACATAAAAAAAATACATCTAAACTAATGCAGACACTTAACACGATAGTCTATTTTCATCAGAAACATCGTTACTAATATAAAAACATGGCCTTTAAGTCAGGATATGACAAAAACTAACACACAAAGTTAATTATCTTAGACCTAAAAAAAATCAATATAATTCAACAATAAAAGAACTAAACTTAAATACAAGGTGTTTACTCTGTTTTTAGTTTGCTATTACTCTTATATAAAGTCCATTTATACTTTAAGCAAAACTAGATGATAAGTATATATATATATATATATATAATATATATATATATATATATATATATATATATATATATATATATATATATATGTGTGTGTATATATATATATATATATATATATATATATATATATATATATATATTAAGTATAAAAACTCCTTTAAAATAAAAAAAACTTTCGTTACACCTACACAAAACATTGAACGTTAAAAAAATAAGCGTTATAAAAACAAATGAAATACGTTTATATCTTTCATGTAAAATTCATACCTCGTTACAGTTAAGGGAAAACCACTAACAAAAATATATAATATCTGAAAGCGAGCATCGTTTTGGGATTTCTGTAAAAGGAATACCTGTTTTATGTGTTATTGACTTTAGTAAAAAAGAAAAAAAAATAATATTCGATTCCCCACAACCAAGTATTTGAGATTAAATTTTTCACCTCTCTCTTTAAAACTATCTTGAAATAAAATCATATTTTGTACATTACTTTAGTTTAGATGAACAAAAATTATTACACAAATAAACACGTTAGTAAATATGATATACATTTTTCAGTGGAAAAAAAATATGAACGATGAATAAACGGCTGAATATAATTTCTGAACGGACTTTCAAAGGCGCGGAAAAGCTTCCAAATGCTAGTTGTCGTTTGCATGTTTATTCAATCATTGATTTGTTTATTTTGAGGAATTGATGTTGGAATTAGCATGGGGCTGTTCATATGAATTTCATTTGATTTATGAAAGCTCAGGCACATGACCTGCCATTGGAACTACTGGGTTATTCAGAAGCAATGCATAGCGATGCTGTTCCGTCATTTAAATGGGTAGGAGAAGGAGAAGAAAAAGAAGAAGAAAAAGAAGAAGAAGAAGAAGAAGAAGAAGAAGAAGAAAACCTTGGCAATGATGTTATTCCATTCTCATCATCTGCCTTTCTTCTATTTATCTTGAGCCCAACCTCATGTGATATTTCATGCATTCGGGTAAGAAAGCTTTGCAAGTCTTGTGGTGTTCTGCTAATAATGAGAGTGTCATCA
>NC_090764.1:33179149-33206649 GCF_036898095.1 Palaemon carinicauda
ATGCTAATTCTCCTAACGGGAGAAGTAGGGTAAGGGATTATCAATATTTCTAAAAGTGTATATACAGACACACTACACACACACACACACACACATATATATATATATATATATATATATATATATATATATATATACATTTATATATATATACTGTATATATATATATACATATATATTATACAGTATATAATATATAATATATATGTATATCTATCTATCTATCTATATATATATATATATATATATATATATATATGTATATCTATCTATCTATATATATATATATATATATATATATATATATATATATAGAGAGAGAGAGAGAGAGAGAGAGAGAGAGAGAGAGAGAGAGAGAGAGAGAGAGAGATAGATAGATAGATAGATATACATATATACATATATACATATATACAGAGAGAGAGAGAGAGAGAGAGAGAGAGAGAGAGAGAGAGAGAGAGAGAGAGAGAGAGAGAGAGAGAGAGAGAGAGAGAGAGTACATAAAGCAGCAATCAACATTCTACCGAGAAATACAATGATTATAATTTAAAACTACAAGCATCTTCATTTTATTGGATTGTATTATTAATGTTGGTCACAGGGAACGGCCATTAGGTGTGAAGGATAATTAGTGGGGGGAAGCAGTTTTCTTATAACGTAAAAGTTGAAAGAGGTTGGACCTGGAAGATGGAAGAAATAAATCAAGAATGAAATGTAAGATATTAATAAGTGGGTGTAACTAGGAGCGAAATTAACGTTGCAAGAGCTATTAGTATTAACTACAGTACACCACGTGTTAGGCACTAATTATTATCATTCTTTTATCAACAATAATAAAACAACACTATCCTCTACAGAATTAGGCTACTGGAATCCTGGTAGGTTTCAGCTATCTACTTTATGCTATTACCGAGTCCAATCATAAATATAAACAGATTTCCCTTGGCCATGGTGAATGGTCTCAACATCTGCAGCATATAGAGATCATCATCATCATCTCCTCCCACACCTATTAACGCAAAGGGCCTTAGTTAGATCTCGTCAGTAGTTTCTATCTAATGTTTTTAATCAATACTGTTCCATTCATCATCTACTTATCGTTCCATAGACCTCAGCCATGTAATCCTGGGTCTTCCAGCTATTCTGGTTCCTTGTGGGGCCTAATTGAAAGTTTGATGAACTAATCTCTCTTGGGGAGTGCGAAGAGCATGCTCAAACCCTCTCCATCTACCCCTAATCATGATCTCATCCACATATGGCACTCGAGAAATCTCTTAATACATTTATTTCTACTCCTGTCCTGCCATTTAACTTCCAATATTCTCCTGAGGGTTTTATTCTCAAATGTACAGAATCTGTTGAATATTGTTTCATTGTAATACCACGACGCATGTCCACACAATAACACCGATCTCACTAATCTGATATAGCCTGGTTTTTATATGTATTTTCAGGCTATTTGATTTCTAAATTTTACTTGACCTAGCCATTATCTGATTTTCTTTTTTTCAATCTTTCATTAACCTCAAATTCTAAAGATCCTGTATTAGAGATCATTCCACCCTCATTATTATATTCGATAACTTTCTGACATGGAGACCGATGACGGTTGCGATGTTAAAGTTAGTGTAGATAGGGCATTGCTTGCTACACATTTATTATATTGCTCTCTCCTTGAAGAAGACATGCATTTGAAATAGGATGATCTGCCCTACAGTCATATTGTATTCAATAGTAATCCTCTTTACTAAAAACATTGAGAAAGAAAGCTCTCGGAGTACAATGGACGACAAATAATGGGACCCAAAAGCATTGGCTTGGAGCCATTGGTGCGCACAAAGACGTGTGTTGTGTGTGTAGATCTTCCTGTATGTGCTGCTTTGCTCAGGGCTTGTAAGTCTGACAGCAGGGGGTAAATTTTTCCACGGCATGATATAGGCTCTTGAGATTATTGGAGGAGGTGGCAGGTAGAAAAAATCCTCAGAAATGACCAATGGGTCTCAGTATAGCATTTCAGCTGTTGGGAGTGGTCCTCATTCTGAAGATCACCCAGGGAAATTGTGGAAACTAACTGGAGATGTTGCGGCAGTACATCAAAGCTGCTTTGAAGGTACAATGGAAATGTTCAACCATTCCGTTGCCTGCTGGGTAGTAAGCGGTAGTCTGATGTAGTGTGGTACCAAGAAGCTCGCCTAAAGTTGTCCACAATTGAGGGGTGAAAGTAGCACCCCTGTTGGAACTTGGAAGTAATATACTCTGGGATGCCGAATCTTGCTATCTAGCTAGAAAGTATGGCAGTAGTACATAGTGCACAGGTAGCATCTTGCATTGGGATGGCTCCAACTCAGCGGGTAAAGCAAACTAAGACTGTGAAAAGGAGACTCTGTCCTTGTGATGTGGGTTTGGGGCCAACCACCTTAACGTGAATGCAGACAAAATGATGACGAGTTTAATGAAAAGTCTTCATACCCAAAACCTTCTGCCAATGCACTTCTAGAAGTTTGACATGAAATACAGGTGTAAACTCAATCCTCTGCATCTTAAGTAATGTCATACCATATGAACTTTAAACAGTAGCTCAACATTAGATCAGTGAGAGAGGTGCAAGAGGCCATGGATCAATTGAAACACTTTTTGGCTTATGGAAACAGGTATCTACCAGTGTGGCATTCCAAAACTGACATCACTGAGAAGGGTGGCATTGGAGTAATTGAGGGGATGTCTTCCCAATGAAGGGATATAAGGGATGTGCTGCAGATTTGGTACATCGTTGGTGATAAAAGTTATGAATGAGCAAGAGCTGGTGTTGACTAAGCATTGATGTGTGATGTCAACAAGGTGGACATAGGTGAGAAAACTTACACTGATGAAAGGTAGTGTAACATCTGCAATGATGAAATTCCACCATCATTGGGCACCTTATGACAGTGTCAATGGTTCATAAACGTGTGTGGATAACAGATCCAGTGGTGGCCCCCAGGCAGACGTCAACAGTTTTGGAATGACAGGTTTACGTACTTTAGAGTGAACATGGCAAAAGGAAAAGAACGGTACAAATATCTACCGAGTGCATGATTATTATATCATGAATCATGCAAAGAGAAAAGATTATTTAGTGGGGAGGACACCGCCTGCCTACTTACACGATTTTTACCACAGTCATGCGGTAGCACATTTCTTAATGGCAGCCCTGAATTTGCTGGAGTGGTAGTAGTACTCCTGAGGGCAATGGGCATCATCAAGTGGATGTTGAGGGTGTTGATTGGAGCACGGGTATGGGGTGGCATAATGTGTGATGGGTGGCTTCATCATTGCCCAGGCATGTCTCAAGGTGAGCCTCAACATCATATCAGGTCCTTCATGGGCAAGGTGTCCGCCTCGGGAAGGATGGCAAAGAAGTTTCACTTCATGAGGAGAACTAGCTGCTGCAGGCTGAAGGTGAGCAGTACCAGTCATTTCATTGAGGGCTATTGACAACTTTTGATCCCCAAATGGTGGTTGTGAGAACCGAGAACTCTTGGCGACACAAGCAGCTGACGATGGTGAGTACTGCTCCAGGAGGATTGGTTTAAAGGTTTAAAGGCCATTCATGAATGGCAGAGCCAGGGGACAGTGACATTGTCCTAGCAAGCAGGACAATACCCTAGAAACTGACTAGGCTAGGACCAGGGAAGGTCAGGCAATGGCTGCTGATAACTCAGCAGGTAGACATTTAGGCTCCCCCAAAACCCCAATCCTTAGCTCACTAGGATGGTGATATTGCAGCGATCAAAGGAACTAACAAGTTTGAGCGGGACTTGAATCCCAGTCTGGCGATCACCGGGCTAGGACGTTACTATTAGACCACCACAATAACACACTATAGGAGCGTTCCTTTGCTCACAAAGCCAGTTTGAAGTTTCTTGGAAGGTGTCACCGTGATCATAGCGAGTAGGGAGTCGTCTTTGTAGCTCGAGTGGGTCCCACCCTACATGCACAACTTAATCTCAGTGCGCTGAAACTAGGCCTTTAAACGCATCTCTGCTGAAGAAGAATGAATGAATGATTTGAAGTTCTCTGCCATCCTGACATTAAAGGTCATTGACGGCGATATCGTTTATTACAAATAAAGATTAAAAGAATATTCAATTGAAACCAGAAAAGTAAATACGTTACAAAAGTTAAATAGCATTAAGAAGACCTGCTTCTGATATAACTGCTGAAAAAGAACTGGGGCCTCATTGTGGCAGCATAGACAGATGAGTCGGGGTCGGTGGTGGTTATCGAGAGACAACGCAGGTAAATAGAGCCAAAGAGGTCACATAAGGGTGACAGTTGCAGGTTTACATTTTAACTGAATTTGTCTATAAATGGTTGACGTTGTCATAAAAATAGATAATTTAACAATGGAATGATAACAGTAGAAATTAGCTTGTTATATTCAATTACCTTTATTATGTGAAGTTCGATGACGGTTACATTGCTAGATAAAACGTAGATTGGGCATCCTTTTAATATGTATGCCCGTTGCTTGCTGCATTTTCATTTACATTTAAATGATGCGCATACTTAGAAATGAAATTCCAAGTAGCAACTGGGCACCCATTTTGGGACAACACATTCATCTGATTCATTATACATCTTTATATGATGTCTTCCATGATGTGTGGCAAGGTTAGCACACTATAAGGACAGAATCATATCCACAATTTCAAATACTAAAATAAGTTATTTGGCATTGGTAATTATAGTAAATTGAGTGCCTTTCATTAACTAAAATGTCTGCACTAGAAGGAACTTTTTTCAATGTCCTCCCCACCCCAAATAGAAACACGTGCGTGAAACGTGATAAATTTCTTTGCTATCGAATGTATTGCTGTGATTATGCAATTAACAAAAAATCGAGCGGAAATAAGCATCCGTACATACATAGATACATACATTAACCATAAACTTTTTCTTCTTTATCTTGGTCACTTTGTAGTTCTCTGAAATAAAGTTGGAATGTGGTTACTAACGTTGGGTTTTAACTGAATGTACAATAGTTATCAGTTAATTTTCACTACTAGCAGTTAGCCGACTACGGTGGTAACTATTAGGGTTAAAAACACATGCCATGAGGCTAGAAATTGTATCTCGAAGTACTTCTGGAACTATCTATCCAATGGAAAAGAAACGTTGTATATATACAGTATGTATATATGTGTAGATGAATAGATAGATAGATATACGTATATGTACGTATATATATATATATATATATATATATGTATGTATGTGTGTGTGTGTGTGTATATTGCAGGTAGTAGGTTGGCCAGGGCACCAGCCGCCCGTTGAGATACTACTACTGGAGAGGTACTGGATCCTTTGACTGGCCAGACAGTAATGCATTGGATCCCTCTCTCTGGTCACGGCTTATTTTTTCTTTGCCTACACTTCCACAGAGTAGTCTGGCCTATTCTTTACACATTCTCGTCTTTCCTCATACACCTGACAACAATGAGATACTTAAAACTTCTTCACCCAAGGGGTTAATTATTGTACTGCAATTTGTTCTGTGGACTTTCCTCTTGGTAAGGGTAGAAGAGACTCTTTAGCTATGGTAAGCAGCTCTTCTAGGAGAAGGACTCCAAAATTAAACCATTGTTTTCAGGTCTTGGGTAGTGCCACAGCCTCTGTACCATGGTCTTCCACTGTCTTGGGTTAGAATTCTCTTGCTTGAGGGTACACTCGGTCACACTAGCCATGGTAAGCAGCTCTTCTAGGAGAAGGACTCCAAAATTAAACCATTGTTCTCAGGTCTTGGGTAGTGCCACAGCCTCTGTACCATGGTCTTCCACTGTCTTGGGTTAGAGTTCCTTGCTTGAGGGTACACTCGGTCACACTATTCTATCTTATCATTTTTTTTCTTCCTCTTGTTTTTTGAAATGGTGTGTTGGGCAGGCTTAATAGAAGGGCCATGGATGCCTGGTGGTTTATCAAGAGGTTGTCTTTTCCTTTTTCTGATTCTTTTTCTTCTAATAACCATCCTTACTGTCCTCCCTTCAGTTGAAGTGGCTATCCCGGAGGGTATTTAGCCTTGCATGGTGTATCGGCTCCTCCATGTTGACCAGTTTTTCCGACTTTTTACTATAGTCTATGGGTATCATCAATCACTTTATTTATAATTATGTACATATTGTTTTTATTATAATTCTTGTTAATCTAGTTTTTAAGTATGATGTCTCTTTTTTTATTCCTATTCATTCTTATGCTGTCTGGAGACATTTAGCGAAATCCGGGACCAGTACGTCCTAGATTTCGTCAATGTCGTCCTCTGTATTGCAATATTCGTGGTCTTCATGCAAATATCAAAGACCTTACAGTTGCGTCCAGACAGTATGATATTCTTTTGTGCTCAGAAACTTTGGTTTCTAATATGAAGCACTCATCTGAGCTCCTTATAACTGGTTTTAAGAAGCCAATAATGTTGAAACGTGATGCCATCCCTAGGGCCAGTGGAATGGCGGTGTATATTAGGACCGAGTTCCCTGCTTCTCATAAGTCCTGCTATCAATGTGGATGTCATGAGATTCAGGTAGTAAAAGTTTGTAGCAGGCATAACAACTCTTATTTGTGTTCGTTCTACCGGAATCCATACATGGATGATTCTATCTTCGATTGTCTTCTTACCATTATGGCTAAGATACAAGAAGATGATAGAAAGGCTTCTTTTGTCTTTGTTGGTGATTTTAATGCTCACCATAGGGAGTGGTTAAGTTCTATCTCTCCTACCGATCGCCATGGCTTAAGAGCTTTAGACTTTGCCTCTGAATCAGGCTGTGAGCAAATCATAAATGAAGCTACTCACAGGTCTGGTAATTGCTTGGACCTCGTATACAATGACTCCCCTGGCATTATAACTAGTAAGGTTGATTCTCCAGTCGGGACATCTGATCATGTCTTGATTTCATTAGTAGTGAAGACCGAGCAGCCTGTCCCTGATATATCATATTCTTGTAAAATTTATATGAAATCCCAAGCCTACTGGAATGGGATTTTGCAGGATCTTTTGTGCTTGAATTGGTCACAATTATATAGTAGTGTAGATCCTGTTGTCTCTTTGAATGAGAATCTAGTCAACATAATTGATAGGCGTATCCCTTCTCGTGTGCTAAGGTACCGAGAGAAGGACAAACCGTGGTTCAATGATGATTGTAGACGTGCTTATTTGGAGAAGCAGGAGGCCTATCACCTTTGGAAGGGAAACAGATCAGAATTGACCTGGAACAACTATACTCAGCTTCGAGCTTTTGCTCAGAGAGTTTATGCTTCAACTGAAAAGGAATACAATTTAACCATAAAAGAAACACTTTCTAGTACAACTCAGGAACATAAATGGTGGTCTACCCTTAAATCTGCACTCTTTGGTGTAGATGCAACAGTTCCTCCTTTACTTAAACCAGATGGCTCAGTCACTCACTGTCCAAAGGAAAAGGCAACCCTTTTGGCTGATGTTCTTGACAGTAAACAGAGTAATGAAAAACTTGAACTTCCTCATTCCTGTTTTCGTGAGGCTAAACGAACTAGTTTAGCTTTTCGATCTCATGAGATTAAAGCTCTGTTGATGGACCTTGATGCTTATGGAGGTGTAGACCAAAATGGTATTTTTCCTTTGTTTTTTATAAAGACAGCAGATTTCTTAGCTCCAAAATTATCTGTTATTTTGCGCAAGTTAGCAAAAAGAGGACCTTTTAGCACTTGTTGGAGAATTGGTATTGTTACTCCTCTATGTAAATGTGTTTGTGGTAGCTCAAGTCCCACTGATTACTGCCGAATTTCCAGGTAATCACCTACTCCCTAATTTGCAATTTGGCTTTCGTAAAGGCCTTGGAGCATGTGATGCTCTTCTTACAATCTCCAATGCTGTATAGAAATCCCTTGATTGTGGTCAGGAAGTTCGTATGATTGACCTTGATTTTAACAGTTGGGAGTGGGTGGGTCGTTTCTTAGCATTATCATTGACTTTTTAAGTAATAGATCTCAAAGAGGAGTTGTTGATGGGCACCATAGTGAGTATAGGAATGTGATATCCGGTGTTCCACAGGGTAGTGTTCTTGGCCCATTACTTTTCATACTATATACACATGACATGTGGTTTGGCCTAAAAAACAAGCTTGTTGCATATGCAGATGATGCTACTCTCTTTGCATCAATACTATCCCCTGAATGTAGATCTGGGGTTGGTGAATCCCTTAATAGAGATTTAGCTGAAATTAGTGCATGGTGCAAATTATGGGGTATGAAGTTGAATCCTAACAAAACTCAAAGTATGATTGTAAGTAGGTCAAGGACGGTGGCTCCTCAACATCCGGATCTCAGTATTGATAATGTTTCTTTAAATTTGTATGACTCTTAAAATTTTAGGGGTGATTCTCGACAGCAAATATACTTTTAAGAAACACATTAGGTCTGTGTCTTCTTCAATTGCACAAAAAATTGGCTTGTTGAGAAAGTCTTACAAGATTTTGGGTGATCAATCTATTCTGAAGAAGTGTTTTAATTCTTTCATTCTACCTTGTTTTGAGTATTGTTCTCCTGTCTGGTGTTCAGCTGCTGATTCTCATCTTAATTTATTGGACAGAAACTTACGGTCTATTAAATTTCTTATTCCTGATCTAGATATTAATCTTTGGCACCGTCGTTCAATTGGTTCATTATGCATGTTGCATAAGATTTTTCATAAATCTGACCATCCTTTACATTCAGATCTCCCTGAACAATTCTATCCTGCTCGTAGTACTAGGCAGGCAGTTAATTCTAATAGCCAGGCCTTCTCCATCTTGAGGCTCAATACTACACAGTATTCTAGAAGTTTTATTCCAGCTGTTACCAAGTTGTGGAATGAACTTCCTAATCGGGTAGTTGAATCAGTAGAACTTCAAAAGTTCAAAGTTCGAGCAAATTTTTTATGTTGACCAGGCTGACAAGAGTCTTTTTATTGTTTATATATGACATATGTTTTGATGCTGTTACTGTTTTTAGAATGATATAGTTAATTTATTCTCATCATTTATTTACTTCCTTATTTCCTTTCCTCACTCGGCTATTTTCCCTGTTGGAGCCCTTGGGCTTATAGCATCTTGCCTTTCCAACTAGGGTTGTAGCTTGGCTAGTAATAATAATACTGTGCATTACAACATAATAACAGGCATTTCTATAGTAACTTTATCTATGGTAGTACTGTGATCACTTAGGAAAGGTATATGAATAGATTAGATAATATCTATGTTCGCATGCGTATGAGAGAGAGAGAGAGAGAGAGAGAGAGAGAGAGAGAGAGAGAGAGAGAGAGAGAGATTAACAATTAACATGTTAGAATAAATAATCCACTCGAAATGAATCATAAACCAGAATTCTAAAAATAATGGTGGAAAGTTCCGCACAACCGAAAGCTGTCTTATTTACTGTGTTATTATGCCATCACGGCCGCCATTACTGCCAACCCACAGCTCACTTCAACTTCTGGCACTGTTTTCTCTCAAGAAGAAAACATGAACATTGTATTCAGTCAGCGGTGGCATATTACTATTCTCAAATACTTTTTTTTTTAAATCGTCTATTCTTATAGAGAGACTTATTTTTTTACATATTTTCACGATAAACTGTATTTTGAATAGGGTATGTTTTTAATCTCTATTTACTCATATTACCGCTTTCTGTGCCAGTTTTTTTTTTATAGTTTTCGATAAATGCATTTTATACTAAAATGTTCTTCCCGGATTGTATTTATCAACACGAAAGTAGATACAATTGCGAATAAGTTATTCTATCTGGTCTAAGTTATTTTATCTCGATTTGGCCATTTGATAGGTATGTAATCTAAAGTTTATGCGAATGAAATTTCTGTAAAAAAATGCAGTTCCAAATAATCTTCACAAAATCATTCAAATAACGTTCGCCAGATTTAACATTGGGGAAGTGAGTTATCAAGATTAGGTATTTGGCATTTCATCAATCCGGGTTGTAAGTTTCGATTACCATTATCCCCGAAACAGATCTGTAAAATTTAGTCATTCTGAGCCCAAGGTAGTTTTTATTTTAGTGGAAACATTAAGGATTGGGTCCTACCTATGGATGTTTTACAGTTTTTCTTACGTATTTCATATTGATACCTTAAAATTAATTCTTAGGTGGAACTCCTATGAATGTGAATACTGAATTAGTTTTGTCACTTTTACTCGCCGATGCAATTTTCGTGGCTCCTACTAGTTTTCCCTACATTAGTCAAATTACAATTATTGCAAATAATAAAAGTGTACAGCTGACAATGGTGTAACAAAGTGACAATTTGTGGACTTAGGTATCATCCAAGAAATTATATTTAGACACTAGCCAATATGCATGCATAACTAAAGTCAAAGTTTTTATGCGAGGATAAAATCAAGGAAAAAAATTGGACATTCTTCGTGAGCAACAATAAGGTTTGTATGAGAAAAAAAAATACTGTTGCTTTATTCATCTAAAACATTGGGAGTTTGCAAAGGGGTTCAGGGATAGTGAAGAACTGGTGATCATATCATCGACACGATGTAGTTTGCTTGTCATTATAGTTAGAAAAGGTAAAGAAATAGGCAGCAACAATGATGCAATTGTCAAAATATAAAAAAATATGAAAATCTGCAGCTTACTTCATTCTTAATGTTGTAATTTTTTAACTGAGCCTGAATTACCCAAAATAATACTGTTGAAAACGATAAGAGTTATGGCTTACATCATCCTCCCCCACCTAAAAGTGTGATTTACAAAGGTCAGAAAGACTTGTGTCACTCAAAGTTTTAAGATTTAAAATTTAGTTTTTAAGTGCAAAGAACTTGGCCAATATCAGACCATGTGAAAGGGCTTTACATTGGAGCTAGCAAATCTGAAGAGCTTCTGCAACCTCAGCAATGTGGTTTCAGAAAGGGGTTCAGATTTAATGAAGAATAGGGGCTTGTATCACCCACATTGACAAAGTCAGCATAATGGAGGTTAGGTCACCAAAAGTCATATACTCGTACAGATTAGACTCAGAAAAAAGTGAGTTTATCAAAATAGAGGCTTGTTTCCTTTGATTAAATTAAAGTAGGCCTGCCCATCCAATAAACCTCATAATATCTCCGAAACCACCTACCACCGCTCCAATTCTGATGTTTGTACTAATGATGCAATGTGAAGATATTCAGTTAGTTTGGGACACTAAAACCTAGTGGATGTTTTATGAATAAATTAAATAATTCTAAAGTCACTTGTGATGTGCAGTCTAGTGAGTTTGCGCTAAATACGTGTGTGCACGAGACCATATGTCTATTTATAACGGTTGAATTAAAATGCATGAAAACTTCTAGGATTATCTATGTAGAAAGATTCTTATAAATGAAGATCTAGAGAGAGAGAGAGAGAGAGAGAGAGAGAGAGAGAGAGAGAGAGAGAGAGAGAGATTAAAATACATAAAAACTTCTAGGGTTATCTATATAGAAAGATTCTTATAAATGAAGATCCAAAGGAGAGAGAGAGAGAGAGAGAGAGAGAGAGAGAGAGAGAGAGAGATTAAAATACATAAAAACTTTTAGGGTTATCTATATAGAAAGATTCTTATAAATGAAGATCCAAAGGAGAGAGAGAGAGAGAGAGAGAGAGAGAGAGAGAGAGAGAGAGAGAGAGAGAGAGAGAGAGAGTGGCAGCATTAAAGAATTGTTAAGTCAAGAGAGAGTGAGTCAAGGAGTTCAGGTCTTCATGTGGCGCAATGTGTCTTCATATTGAGTCGAGATGGAGGCAGTGGGAAATTCATAGCATAAATCACCAGGCCACCGTATGTATACAATTCGTGCCACCCAGCCTTATTTGCAACAGAAAACAACTCTTCCTTTCCCCTGTCATAATTCATGTCAGGGGAATGTGAGCCTTCTTTTTATGAGAGGCTTTCCTTGAATTATTTTCGTTTTCTCTCTCTCTCTCTCTCTCTCTCTCTCTCTCTCTCTCTCTCTCGCTGCTGACTGATCAATAGCTAATTAGCTACCTATGTCACAAAGTCAAGAGCAATATATAATCAGACAAGGAAAGTATAAAATATAAGAAAGGGCAATTAAAGCTGTTTAACTTTCATCAACAAAACATTCCTGAAAATAATAATAATAATAATAATAATAATAATAATAATAATAATAATAATAATAATAATAATAATAATATGTAAGAGACTCAAACATGCAGTGTTGAAGAGACTATGGTTGCATCAGTGGCATCCGTTTTATATTAGGTGTTTAAAGACTTGTAATTGTTTCATCTCTCTATCGCTTGGCTGAGAAAACACTCGGTCAATATTAATTCCTTCAAAAATCCCAAAAGAGCGTGCGTAAGAGACTGCAATAAAACTGAAGGTTTGAAGCCGGATCTAATACTTCAACCAATATGCCAGATATGATAATAGTCTACCACAAAATACCTCGAAGATGAATTGAAATCAAAGAAAGAGTACCAAAAAAAAAAACTAGTTACAATTGAATTTGTACATGGCAACCATGAAAGACAATCTGTAGCTGATCTAATTATGACCTATAACTGTTTCTCGCAGAAAGAATAGTCAGGAGATTCACAGGCCATAAGAATGTGTATGGGCATATTTACTTATAAGCACTGGAATATCATGAATCCTCAAAACTAGTAGTAACTAATAATAGCTCAAAAATCTTCAGAAACACCTTCAATTCAGTCAAATATCTATACCCAACTTCCAGCTTATAGACACGTACAGCCAAATAATCAAATTTTATCTAAAGCTTTTGTATGTCTTTTTGCAAAACATCTGAAAAGGTTTGCGGAAGGCAATGATCTGTTCCCTTTCGTAAAGGCCTTGGGTCATGTGATGCTCTTCTTACAATCTCCAATACTGTACAGAAATCTCTTAATTGTGATCCGGAAGTTTGTATGATCGGCCTTGATTTTAGTGCTGCCTTAGGCCGTGTTAATCCTGACGCCCTTGTTTTCAAATTCAAACAGTTGGGAGTAGGTGGGTCTTTTCTCAGCATCATTACATCATTACTGAATTTCTGAGTAATAGGTCGCAAAGAGGAGTTGTTGATGGACACCATAGTGAGTATAGGAATGTGAAATCCGGTGTTCCTCATGGGAGTGTTCTTAGCCCATTACTTTTCATACTAGATACACATGACATGTGGTTCGGCCTAGATAATAAAAGAATGTTGTTATCGTTCTTAAAAAATTTTATTTCATATTTTGTCATTTCTTTTCAAACAGTTTATCTATTTCCTTTCTTCACTGCGATATCTTTCCTTGGATTCATAGAACCCTGATTTCTAGTAGTGATAATGATAACAGTAGTAACAATATAAAGACTATTACTAATTACATTTTGTGCTTTACTTAAAAAAAATAAGCAAATCAAAAGCGATACACACATTTCATATATATATATATATATATATATATATATATGATAAATTTTGCACATTTTTACGTGTTTTTCATATTCAAATCTTTCTTCGTGGCCGAATGGGTTAGTCACTGTCTATATAAGCTTGCCGACCAGGGTTCGATTCCCGGCCGGAGCCAAGCTCTTGTCTTTGTGTGATTTCGCCTGGGGCTCTGATCCCGAGGTCGTTAAGAGAATCCAGATATTAATATATCAAAAATATATATGGCTTATTTGAATATATATATATATATATATATATATATATATACTGGTATATGAGTTTCTACGATATGGTCACATGCAACGATTGGGGGTTCCTTTAGTATCCATCTGCAATTTGGGGGGAATTTTGGGTTTGCAATATTTCACCGAGATTTGCATAGGAAGAGAAAATTCGTAATCGACTCGATATAAATGCAACGACGCTTTTCGATTCGTTCATTACTCAGCAGAAAAAAAGAAAAGAATTCCGTTTCCCGATAAATGGAAGCCTTTCTCTGCCATCTCATTAACCTGATGGCTCAGCCAGCAGTCGTTACAGTGTTTTAAAAAAAATGGCTTTAACCATCGAAATCAGGAATCGATGTAAAATTGGAACTGATTAGGACAGTTTCCTAAATAATCACTGCACGGCGTTTGTGTTTTCCTTACTGTTTTTTAGATCAAATTTTCTATGAAGAGGTATTATAGTCTAGAATAAGTTCTGAATAAGACTTTAATTCAAATGATATATAACTATGTTAATTGAATACAATCTTTTCTCACTACTAATACCTAGATCTATCACACTATGACAAAAATTGTCTAGGTTTGTCAATCTATCTGGTTACAGCTCATTCTGTCAGCTTACACATACGCCAAATAGTCCTTTTGGTAGGGGTAGAAGAGACTTTACCTATGGTAAGCAGCTCTTCTAGGAGAAGGACACTCCAAAATCAAACCTTTGTCCTCTTGACTAGGGTAGTGCCATAGCCTCTGTACCATGGCCTTCCACTCTTTTATTAGAGTTCTCTTGCTTAAGATATATTCGGGCACGCCGTTTATACAATAAAGATCTAATCTAATGTTGTTACCGTTCTTAAAATATTTTATTTTGATTGTATCACTTCTTTTGTAATGTATTCATTTCCTTCCTTGTTTCCTTTCCGTACTGGACTAATTTCCACTGTTGGAGCCTTTAGGCTTATAGCATCTTCCTTTTCCAACTAAGGTTGTAGCTTAGCTTCTAATAATGATAATGATAATAATAATAATAATAATAATAATAATAATAATAATAATAATAATAATAATATCTTCCTCCACATTGTTATTTTTGCAATTGCGTGGTTTCACTTCAAGTTCCTTTCTGGCATTTTTCTTTAGTTTTATGTTAGTAAGAAGAATTATGCTGCAACTCATTAAGAACTATATGAAAATGTTTCTTATGAAAGATAATAAGAAAATTAATTCCTTCAAAACTTTTCTTACAGGCAATGCAAAACTAACACGAAGATACTAATATGCTTGGAGGTACCTCAAATTAAGAACCCACAGAGAAGGATTCATTCAATCAAACTACATTAAGATTCACGAATTACACGAGAATTCTCAATCCCCTCAACGTAGCAACAGTGTTGTAATTAGGATCCCATATCTGTTAAGTCGGAAATTAATGTTAATAATTTATTAATAGAACTTTCTGCTAAAACTTACTACTTAACTATCAGAGATTTTATAGGTGGAGGGATAAAGGATAAATACTTTGTTGCACTATGCGAACGATGAAGAACGTTTTCATTTAACGGTAAGAGAATTTAAGAAATTACAATATCACAGCACAGAAACATAGCAACACCACTTCTGTCAGATCAATACTTAACTATCTGGTTTAACTACTTCTGGGAAAACAAGATGGAATGTGTACACCGAAGATGAGGTTTTGGTAAACTAAATGATATTATGAAATGTAAAATGTCACTTTCTCTAAAAAGAAAAGTATTTAATCAGATGGTCCTACCAGCATTAACTTATGCATCAGAAACTTGGGGCCTACTAAAGCCTTAGAACATAGACTAGTTACAACTCAAATAGCTATGGAAAGAATAATGATAGAGATAACACTAAAGTGGAGGATATTCTAAGAACATGTAAGAATGAGAAATGGACATGGGCAAGATATAATGAGAATGACAGACAATAGATGGACATTAACAATGACAGAATGGGTCCCTATAGATTGTAAAAGAAATTGGGGAAGGGAGACGATGGATAGACAACTAAGAAGTTTGCGGGTGTGGAAGGACATTTCTCAGGCCTTTTGTTTTGCAGTGGACTAGTAACGGCTGATGACGATATATATATATATATATATATACATATATATATATATATATATATGTATATATATATATATATATATATGTATATATATATATATATGTATATATATGTATATATATACATATATATATACATATATATACATATATGCATGCATATATATATATATATATATATGTGTGTGTGTGTGTGTGTGTATACAAGATTTCCTAAACATATGATGGTGCCATATATTATTCACATATATTGACATAAAATAAATCAAATCCGAATTAAAATCGAACAACCCTAGAGGCTCGATAATTAATCATAACATATCCGAGGTCTTCAACCACAAGAACTTAACATTAGTTAAGCTGATTATGGAAGGCAAGGAAGATCTTCCTTCAGGCTAAGAGTATTTGAAAGTATTATGCAATACATAACTTTCGCTTATTGTTCAATGCAAATTCATTTATTAATCTCCTATATCTGGTGGATGTGTGTCCGAAAATTTTTATTATAGAGAATTAAAGGGAATTTTTTCAATCAACTCAAGTTGCATCTTTATATTTCTATCGTCTTATTAATATCATGTCTACTTATATTTAACAAAATTTGGAAATACACTTCAATGTAAGTTGTGGAATTTTGTATGTGCGATATAATCTAAATTCATCCTTTGTAGTAGTTTTCAATAAAATTATGAACGATTATGACAAAAGAATTCCCACTTGCTGAAGGATTGTAGATTGTTCCCTATTATATATATATATATATATATATATATAGGCAGTTGAATTGTGCACATTTTGGCACTAGTTCCATTAAATCGCATACAAATTCACCATGATACTGCAAAAATACGTTTTTGACCTTTTCATTATCTAGACCTTGAACTCTGACCCAATCCCTCCCAAAATCTAATAAAATCGTTTTGCATCATGGTCAATCATCCCACCAAATTTCACGAAATTCGGTCAAAGAAGTTTTAAGTTATGCAAATCACAAACAAACATACATACAAACAAATAAATAAATACACGCCTATATAAAATAACCTTCGTAAAGAAGTTGGCGAGAGTAAAAATATACGTAATGTTTCCCGTACAATTTCTTAATGCATAATAACCTATATACCTGAATCAAAAAAGAAATTGTGTATTTTGTTATCAAACACCAAAAGGGAAAGCATACAAAAAAAGTGAAAATGTTGCAACTAAAGCTACAACGAAACCTAAACCCACTCTCTCTCTCTCTCTCTCTCTCTCTCTCTCTCTCTCTCTCTCTCTCTCTCTCTCTCTCTCTCTCTCTCGCCCATTCAGTTGTTATACGATCTATCTGTACCAATAAACCATTGTTTCCTTCATCCTTTATATAACAGGAAAAAATAATACCAATTTCTGAAATGGCATTATTTAGTCTATTTACTAATTCATATCCAAGCCAAAAAATATATTCTTGGTGATCGAATATCCACAATACGTTTAATTGAAAATTGTTCACCATAAATGTGAAGCCTTTTCACGCATTTGGTTTTCATACACTAAATATACATAGATAAATTTCGAATATTCTCCCGACATAAAAAAGATTTATTCCAGAATTAAAAGAAAAATGAACTAATATGATGTCAATGATATCTTCATTTTCTATTTACCCTGATATTTTTCTTACTTGAATCCAGGCAAGACTAATTTGCCACGGATGGATTTTGAAATAATGACCAGAAATTGTTTTTTTCTAGTTTCCTTCGGGGATAAAAAACAAAACAAAAATCCCATTTGCCGAACACCAATATTGTTAAAAGCTATAAATCCCTAATTCCTGTCTAGACAATCTAATTTTTATTGAATGACTGATGCCAATTATTAAGTCTCGTAGCAAATATATCATCAAGATATGAAGGGCCTGGACTCTAGAGGCTTCTAGCACAAGGCAAATATCTCATAAAAAATAATATCGAATGCTATGGTAAGCTTTACTGTAGTGAGAGTAGTATATTACAGTATTATACACTACAGTATCAGTGAGTGTTATACAGTATAATTACATAGGAACAACTATGCTGTGATGGAAACCAATTAAAAACAACGCCATACCTGGTCTTCTGCATCTCCCGCAAGTAGGGCATCTCCGGCTACTGGAATGCTAATTAGACGGATGCTGCAATACTCAGATCCAATCAACGTCCATCGTCTCTTGTGTGCCTTCTCTGGGCCCTTTAGTTTCCCTGAAAAGTTAAGTGATGTTAATGTTTTGCTTATTATTCATCGTGCATTTCAAGGAACTTGACATGCGATGCACCATACACGCATACATAAATGTATATCTATCTACCTATCTATCTATCTATTTATATAAATATATGTGTATATATATACATATGTATATGTATATATATATATATATATATATATATATATATATATATTTATATATATATCTATATCTATAATATATATCTATATATATATCTATATATATATAGATATATATATACATATATATATATATATATATATATATATATATATATATATATATATATATATATATCTATCTATATATATATATATATATATATATATATATATCTATATGTGTATATATATTATATATATGCAGATATATATATATATATATATATATATATATATATATATATATATATATATACAGTATGTATATATATATATATATATATATATATATATATTTATATATATATATATGTATATATATATATATATATATATATATGTATGTATATGTACATGTATATATATATATATATATATATATATATATATATATATATATATATATATATGTATATGTATATATATATGTATATATATGTGTATATATATGTGCGTGTGTGTGTGTGTGTGTGTGTGTGTGTAAGAAACCAAGAGTAGACTAAGATCTTGTATTTTCATTACACATCCTTAGAAATGAAAATAAACAGAACGGGGTAGGGAGAGCTAGCCTTTTCTTTCCCTAAGGCTATTCTCATCTTAAGATAGTAGAAAACAATTACTGTAAGAATGTTTGAATTTATGGTAATAACTCTTAAACGACAGAGCGAAAAATTTCTATCCTATTAATTTACAAACCTCCGAGAGCAAATTAAAATGTTTTTTACCTGGGAATTCATTAAGATGATTGACATGGCAAAAATCTCCATGGATATTTCAGTCTTTGGATGGATGTAGCATTTAATCGTGATGCAACTGCCATAAGTATACTACTGGAATCATACCAACTGCTAAATATGATTGTGCAACAATTTTGGTTGGACATTGGTTGTATTTAGTATCGAGCGATAGAATGAATAATGTATCAGCAATTAGTGTGGACCAGAAGTGCACTATTTCTCCAGTGCATAAGCTTATAACTTTTAGATTACCATTACGAAATAGCAATGCTAAAGAAAATAAATTTTAGGAATAAATCTAATCTCTCTCCTCATGTGTTCAATGATGAAGTTACTACAGAAATGAATGTTATCAATATTCCCTCCGGATATGGTAACTTACGAATGAAAGGCTCTCTATGTGTTCAATATGGTGAATAAAATTGAATATAATAAGATCTGTCCGCTTATAGAAAATTCTATAACAGTTATAGACAGACCTCATGGTTCGATGGAGGGAGATGTTACATAAAGAGAATAAAAAGGGGCATAAAGACGGAAAGTAGAGTCTGTTAAAAACTGAAAGTGCATGGAGAGAATGAAAATTGGACGGTGCCATTAGATGGAATTAAACTGAATACAATAAAAAAAATCTGAGCAGAAGAAACGTAAATGAACAAGTTTTCTCATATTCTAAAAAAATCTAATGGGAAATGAGAATGAAAAAATGCTATAGTGACCAAAACATAACTGACAAATTTCTTGAATTCGTTTTCGGATATTTCGAATCAGATTCGTGCTGAACCATGCGTGCAAATAGGATAATCGATATATAACAACATAAGAAATAATGATGCCATCAGGATAATTAGAAGGGCCAAAAAAGAAATATGAAATTGATATGATGCCAGTATCTGAGGACCAATAGATGAAAGCTTGTCAATTCTTGATCAGTGTAAGTGCCCTTACTCTGCGATGGTGACTAGTTACACCAGTCCTATAAAGTTGTATCGATTATCAGGACTTATGTTAATTTAGACATGTTTCAAATCTATCCTTCGTGGGAAAAGTACTAAGAATGTAATTCTTGAACAACTAGCTATATCATCAAAGCATTGCCGGATGGATATTCAGTCAACTCACAGAATATATTCTACTAAAACAAATATATACTGTATTATTAATCATCTGCTGGAAATGATGGAGGATGACAAGCTTGTGATCTTGTTTTTACTTGATCTAAATTAAGTGTTGTTTTTGACAAAGTTGTACATGAACTATCAATAGATAATTTAAGATATATTGGTATTGATTATGAAGCCTTAAGTATCTGAAAGAATACTTGGTTGACAGAAACTATTGCAAACGAATTGCAAATTCTGATTCATCACATGAACAATTAAGAACTAGAATCTGCAAAATGAACTAGGTCCAATCCAATCTTGTATCTATACTACTGGTCTAACAAGAGTATCATAGAGACATGGAGTAAAGTTCAATCTATTTGCGGATGACACATAATTTTACTTCTCCATAAATGACATTAATGATACAGCTAATAATTTAAATCAAGTTTTTACTACTGTTAGGAAATAGACGAGAATAGTAGTAGGAATTTATGGTTGCAGGAAAAAAAATGTGACATCTAAAAAAAATAATATTAATGACAACTTGCCCCGATATCTAGTACAGTTCGTAGTCTTGATATATTACTAGACAGTAATTGTCTCACTGTTCAAATAAATAATGTAATAATAATTGTCGGAAATCACCTTAGAAACATTGCTTTAGTAAAGAAACATCTGAATGAATGCAGCTATGGAAATTGTAACTAGCTGTATTATTAACAGGATTAATTTTTGCTACTATCTATTACAACCGACAAAAAGTATCACTCAAGTTAAAAAACAAAATAAACAGAGGAGCAAGATTGATAAATGATGTCCTACGTACCCCGAGAAAGGATTACACATGTACTAACTGCACTACACTGGTTGAGTATTAAAGATAGAATAAATTTCAAGTTACATGCAATGGTTTATTATCAGAACTGGACGTCCAAAATATTTAAGAGAATGGCTAAAGATCGTGCCGCCAGCATTTTGTCTCTACACGTGAGGAGCTATGGATGGTTTGAAGTTATTAGATGCATATCAACAGTAGGTTCAAGAGCTTTCAAAAATGCGGCCTCAATATTTTATAATAAGCCTCCACGACATCTCTGCAATCTTGATGATTTAAGGATCTTTAAAATGAAGCTGAAGACTTTCTTGTCATGAAATCCTATGATACAGTGGATTTGAAGATACATTATCCAACAATACATGATACTCTGAGTCTAAAGGTTTATTAATAACACATACGACAAACAAAGCTTGTAGGTCCATCATGCAATGACCTTTGTGTGTGACACGACCAGGAATGAAGCCAATAAAGTAAAAATAAATTAAAGCACATGAAACCATTGGTCTACTTATTTTTTTTACCATCACAGACTGTTGTCATATTAAGACATCGCACTTAAAATTATTACCTAATCGATAAGATAAAAAAAAAAATTCACACCGTACCATTACGCCGAGAGAAAATTATGGTATTAATAATACAGCGTGATTATTAACTTCGAGGTCACATATAGTTGATTAATTTTAACGAATAACTTTCTTTGGAAACGGGTATTCCAGTATTAATGTAATTTTCCAAATCGAATACGAATATTTTTCAGCAAAAAAAGTACTGGGAATTACCAACATTACCTAAGTGTAGATTACATTGATACGTTAATGACAGTTTTGGCACTATTTTTGTAAACCTTAATGAGTGAGACTCTCATAAAACTATATTAACAGCTTCCACGCTTAAGTTTCCCTGTAGAATTATAAAACAGTAGGAGTCCACCTACATATATATATATATATATATATATATATATATATATATATATATATATATATATATATATATATATATATATATATATATATATATATAGATTATATAATTATACATACATATATATATATATATATATATATATATATATATATATATATATGTATATAGATATAGATATAGATATAGATATAGATATGCATGCCTAAATAAGTATATATGCATACATATACATTCAAATAAGCCACTTATCATACTTACCATAATATCTGGATTCTCTTTATACCTTGGGATCAGAGACCCAAGGGGGAATCAACTCACAGATAATAGCTTCTGGTCGGCCGGTAACATACAATCTAGCCACAAAGATGGTATGTCACTGTCGTCGCAGTTTCTCGGACCAGGGTTATATTTCCCGGCCAACCAGAACCTATTAACTTCGAGTTGATTCCCCCCTGTGTCTCTAATCCCGAGGTATAGAGAAAATCCAGATAATAAGGAGAGTATGCTATGTGGCTTATGTGAATATGACAAACATATCTAAACGTGCAAAATTTATCATAAATATTGGAAGGGTATAACGTTTTGCCATTATTTCCTCAAAGAAAAGAAAGGCAAGGCATGAAATTACATAATGGTAATTAAGAAAGCCGTCAGCTTGCGACGGATAACAGGGAAAGGGCTCATATAAGCGGTGTCAGCAACGGCTTGCAAGTTTCGGTGCACACAAACAAATATTAAAAGGTTTAAAGGTCACTCATGAATGGCAGAGCCAAGGGACAGTGACATTGCCCTATCAAGGCGGACAATGCCCTAGAGACAGACTATATATACATATGATCATTGTCCAAGCCCTCTCCTCTCTCCACCCAAGCTAGGAGCAAGGAGGGACAGGCAATGACTGATGATGTGTTGTGGCGTTTAAATCTTTTGGTATGAATTGCTTCGCTGGGGGCTTGTAAGTCTGGCGGCAGGTTGCAAATTTCCCTATAAGGTGATGTAGTTGCTGGAGATTGTTGGAGAAGGTTGCAGTCAGAAAAAAATCAGCAGGGATGACCAACAGGTGGCCATACACCATTTCAGCTGCTGAAACGTCCAGTACGTCCATAAGAGGGGTCCTTAATCACAGGATGACCCAGGGATGCTGAGTAAACCAGCTGGAGTCATTGCAGGTCACAAAAGCTGCGTCAGGATTGTAGGCTGTTGTGTGATATAGGGTGATACCCAGGATATTTGCTAATGATGCCACAATTGAAAGGTGAAAGTGGTACCACTGTCAGAAGTAATATGCTCAGGAATACCAAAATCTCACTGTCCACCCTGAGAGTAATGCGGATGTACATGAGGCGGAGGTTTCAGCTTGCATGGGGATGGTTTCAAGCCAATGACTGGAGGGGCAAATGACAGTAAACAGATAAGAGTGTCCTTGTAATGTGGGTAGGGGGCCTACTACATCAATGTGAATGTGGCCAAAATGACGCTGCGGTAGAGTAAAGTTGTCCACTCCTCAATCCATGTGTCAATGTACTTTTGAAATTTGGCATGAAGTACATGCATAAACCCAATTCTCATGATATGAAGTACATGCACGAACCAAATCCTTAGCACACTTATTAACGCATTGCCAAACAAACTTCATCTTCAGTAGCTATGCAGTAGATTAGTGCGAGGGATGTGTGAGGGCTGCTACCTTCTCAGGGAGGAGATGAACTCCTTCAGGAGTGATGCGGTGCCCTAAGAACGACACTTCGTTGGCGCCAAAGGTACAATTGTCGTACCGGACTACAAGGCGGTTTTGTTGCAGGCGGTCGAGCACGATGCGCAGGTGACGGAGATGTTCCTCTTTTGAGGAGGAGAACAGAAGTGTGTCGTCCACAAAACATACACAGAAAGGGACGTCCCCTAAGATGCCATCCATGAGACGTTGAAACGTGGCCCTGGCATTACGAAGGCCAAAACAGAAGTAATTGAAGGTGTATGTACCAAACGGAGTGGTGATGGCGGTCTTGGGGATGTCTTCTGTGTTCATAGGCACCTGATAATACCCCTTCAAGAGGTCGAGCGTAGAGAAAACCTTCGCTTTGTGCAGGTGGGAAGTCACGTCAGCGATGTTTGGGAGGGGGTAGTGATCCAGTTCTGTTTGCATGTTCAGGCGCCTGTAATCCCCGCACGGACGGAGGGAGCCGTCTTTCTTCAGAACGATGTGTAAGGGTGACAACCATGGGCTGGAGGCCTTTTAGCAAAGGCCCATTTCCTCCATTTTGGCGAACGTCTGTTTGGCGGCTGCCAATCGTTCTGGAGCCAGACGTGTGAATTTTGCGAAGACTGAGGGTCCCGTCATCTTGATATGGTGATAAATAACGTGCCTGGCAGTGGCCGTGGGCGTTTGGCGAAGTTCTGGACGGAAAACGTCCGGGTACAACGTGAGGAGGTGGGCGTAGGCATCTATGGGTGAGCTGATGTGGAGAGCGAGGTTGGAGGAGGTGGGTTGAAGAGGTGTTGACTTGTACGAGTCTGCGTTGACCAATAGTCGGTGGGCGACATCGACCAGGAGGTGGAAATGAGAGAGGAAATCCGCACCGAGTATTGGCAATGTGACGTTAGCAACGAGAAACTTCCAATTAAATTTACCGTTTCCAAACGATAATGTGAGGTTCTCATAACCGTAGGTGGGTATCGCAGATCCGTCGACAGCTACAAAGCAGACGTCGTCAGAGGTAGACAGACTACGTCGTGTCCTGAAGAGTTCCCTTGGCAAAATAGAACAACAAGCACCCGTGTCTACCAAAAATTGCACGCCCGTTCCTGCATCATGTAAAAAGAAAAGATTAGAAACACGGGAGGCCACCGCCACGAGCGATGGCCTATTTACACGTTTTTTGGCCACTGACAATCTTTGGCACATTTCTTCGCGGTTGCCCCGAATCTGAAGTGGTAGTAGCAAAACTGCGGCGTATGGGAGGTAGTAAGTGGCTATAGAAATCGTTGGTTGGGGCGCGAGCGAGTGGTGGGTGGTGGGTGGCTTTGTCGCCGCTTCGGCACATCATGGGGTAGGCGTGTATGTCCTATGGCATTCACGTCAGCTTTGGTTGACATTGAATAGGCGTCCTCTTCGTCAGGGGTGGAGGCGTTGATGGAGGTCTTGAAGTGGCTGTCCATAAGGGCGTCAGCTTTGGTCATCAAGTCCTTTATGGGTAAACTATCAACATCGGGTATGGCAGCGCGTACAGGTTCGGGTAAACGGCGTATCCAAAGGGCACAAAGTAGGTTCACATCACAAGGAGAGTTGTCTGCGGCATTTTGCAGACGAGCGATACTGGTCATTTCCCTGAGGCCGAGCGAAGCCCTTTGGTCCCCAACGGTTGTTGAGAGAGCTGAAAAAGCTTTGCTATACGGGTGGCTGGTGACGGCGAGTACTGCTGCAGAATGTATGTTTAGAGGGCGTCATAAGCTATTGGGGTGTCTCCTTGTTCATAAAGCCAGTCGGATATTTCTGGGAAGGTGTTCTTGGGTATCGCCGCGAGAACATAATCTGCTTTGGTGGTTGAGCGAGTCACGCCCTTGATGCGAAACTGGACTTCTGCGCGCTGAAACCAAGCAAACGCCTCTTCGCTGGCGAATGATGAATGTTTCAATGGGGCAGCCGTAGTGCCAACTTCCGTGGAGTCCGCCATAGTACCAACGATGGAGGGGCAAGGGGGGGTGGAAGGCAGGAGGAGCGAGTCGACCTCCAGGGTCACCAATGTGACGGGTCGAGAGAAGGTTGTGACTCAAAGACAGGATGAAAGCAACTGAGTGAGTTTATTATTGAACACTCCTTTATATACAAAAGCTCAAGGCAACAGGAAATTTTCTGCTCAAAATAGACACCGTTACCATTGAGAAAAACAGACATTTATTCAGGTTCTTTGTAGTGCGAGGGAAGAGCGAAGATACAACCATAATAGATATATACACAAAATGAACTATGTACGATCGTGTGACACACGGTTGGTACATCATGTATGAAATAAACGTGCATTACAGTATCATTCACATAATTCACTGACCTTCATGAGTCTTCTTCTGGGTCTTTCTCTTAATGCTTAGGCGTCAAAAGATTTCTCCACTGAACTATCGACACCTAAATCATTTCAAAGCACTTTGATTTTTCTTTCACCTATGATTATTCTTTAGCTCCAATTTTTTGTGTATTTCTAAATACCTCATTATTTCGATTCTTTCTGTATTCATTCTACGCAAGTAATTCATAACAAAATCTCGAGAAATTTTTCTAACTTTTAAATTACACATCATCCATTAATTTCTCTACAAACAAGAGTTGTTTTTATAATAGAATTTCACTTATCTTCCATTGACAATGCAAGTATATTCTTAACATCTTGCACGCACCCAGGTACCTCTCTTCCAGCGCTGACTGACTCGAGTCTTCTCTCTTCCTGTCATAATTCGTTACTTGCCTCAAAATACCATGAAAGAATAAACCTCTTACAAGACATTTATTCGCCATCTCTAAAATTCAATAATTCATTTTCCGGCATTTCATTTATTTATATATATATACATACATACATACATACATACATACATACATACATACATATATATATATATATATATATATATATATATATATATATATATATATATAGATAGATAGATAGATAGATAGATAGATAGATACATATATATTGTGTGTATATATATACAGTATATATATATATATATATATATATATATATATATATATATACATACATATATATATATACATATATATATACATATATATATATATATATATATATATATATATATATATATATATATATATATATATATATATGTGTGTATATATATATATACATATATATATACATATATATGTATATATATATATATATATATATATATATATATATATATATATATATATATATATATATATATATATATATACATTCAACTCTTCAGCTTATTATCAATATCCATAGTCATTTTAATAACATACAAATATCAACCATTCTACAACCCACTTACAACTCATTATCTCATTCCTCGACCTGGCACCTACATGTGTTATAAGCTTGTATCAATATATGTTTTTGACATATCAATATCTATGCAAATGCGTGTTCATTGATAATAATAAAGTGGCATATAAAAAGTATCCTTATTACCCAACTAGCCATTTCAATAGGAAAAGCGAGACGACAATAATGAGCCTATTAGAAGGAAATTGTGCGAGATAGATGTGTAATTCTACAATGCTGCTGTGAACAATTTATACTTGAGCGATTGAATTGATACAGGCTGAGAACGGCATTAAAGTTTATTTAACCATATGGAAAACGTATATACAGCGGGTCTAAATAAAGAACAATATGGCATGTGGACCACACTGGTAAAATAGGGTAAAAGATATTTCATGCTATTTATCTCGATTATGGGAGAGTATTTATTGATAAGAAATGTAACGACAATTTTGAATTATTGGCCAATACATAGAATTTGAATGCAATTCAAATGCAAAATACTTTTAATCTTGTGTAACGAAACTAAGTGAGGCATTCGAGAGTTCTTGGGGAATACGATGTAATGATTATGAAGAATATATTTACATAGTTAAATTGCTACACGGTAACTAGTTATCTTTTTACCTCCTCTAGTTTGATTCCCACAGAATTAATTTGATCGCTTTAAAAATGAAACTCTACATGATATGAAGGGTTTAAT
>NC_090764.1:33209149-33214149 GCF_036898095.1 Palaemon carinicauda
ATAATATCCACAATAGGAATGGAGTGATGAAGATTGCAGAGGATCTCTAGACAATGTTATACAATAGAGATCTAAAAATTAACTTCACCAATAGAAATAATGGAACACCTGAACAGTAGCAGAAGTAAAGAAAGCATTAAAAGGCATGAAAAGAGGCAAAGCAGCAGGAGAACATGGCCTACAAATTTATTTATTAATAGATGGAGGAGATTTCATAGTAGTAAAACTCGCTGAACTCAACACAAAATGTCTGCAAAGAATGATCTACAGCTAGGAAAAACTTTACCATTATACTAATTCACAAAAAGGGAGACACATAAGGCCAAAAAAAAAAAAAAACCAGCCCAAAAAGTTTACTCTCCGTGTTAAATAAAATATATGCAAGGATCATATTGGGACGAATAAAAAAACAAGTAGACTTTAATCAATCAAGAGAGCAGGCAGGCTTTAGAAGTGAGTACTCAACAACTCACCACATCCCTCTAATTAACAAGCTAATGGAAAAATCAACAGAGTATGAGAAACCACTATGTATAGCATTTATAGACTATGAGAAAGAAAGCTTTCGATTCTTTCAAAACATCGGCAATAATGAAAGCCCTTCAAAAACAAGGAATAAAATAATCTTATGTTAGAACACTTGAATATATCTTTGCAGGGAGTAGAGTAATCCTAAAACTACATATAGTGAAAAAATTAAGATTAAAAAATTAGTTTGACAGGGAAACCCGATCTCTCCTAAATTATTCACATGTCTAGAAGAAGTTTCTAGAAATTTATTTTGGGAAAATGTAGGAATTAATATTAATAGAGAATACCTCAACTTAAAATTTACAGATGACATGGTTGTGTTTAGTGAATCATGGGAAGAATTACAAAATAAAGAGAAAAATCAAATAAGAGTTATAGGCGAAACTCTAGAGCTCGTTCATGATTATACGTAGTTTGAACAGACAGTGTTTCTCAAGGATACGAGATCGGATAAGCATGGATAAGCATGGGATGGTTTGCATTTGGTAAACAAAATGAAATTAAAAAAAATAAAATGCCACTTTCTCTTAAAAGAAAAATATTAAAATGAGATAGTCCTACCAGTATTAACTTGTACATCATAAACTTGGAGCCTCACTAAAGGCTTAATACACAAGCTAGTTACAACTCGGAGAGCTATGGAAAGAATAAGAGATAGAAAAGGAGCAACGTGGATACGAGAGTTCTCTAAATTAAAGGATATTCTAACAACATGTAAGAAAAAAGAAATAGATATGGGTAAGATATATAATGAGAATGACAAATAATCCATGGACATAAAGAATAACAGATTCAGTCCCTAGAGATTGCAAATGAAACAGGGGAGGGAAGAGAAGACGATGGAGTATCGAGCTAAGAAAATTTGCAGGTATAGTCTGGCATAGAAAGATCATAAACAGAGGCGTGGAAGGACATGTCTGAGGCCTTTGTCCCGTAATGGAAAAGTTACGGCTCTATATATACATATATATATATGTATATATATATATATATATATATATATATATATATATATATATATATGTATATATATATATATATATATATATATATATATATATATATATATATATGTATATATATATATATATATATATATATATATATATATATATATATATATATATGTATGTATATATATATATATATATATATATATATATATATATATATATATATATATATATATATATATATGTGTGTGTGTGTGTGTGTGTGTGTGTGTGTGTGTGTGTGTGTGTGTGTTTGCATACCCACACTGAATGACGGGAATTCGTAGGTTTAAAAATATTTTTTCCCAAAAACAATAACAGAGTTTAAAGAAGAGATCAGAATATTCTAAGTTGGTTGGATAATGGGAATTGAATGACAGACATCAGTGTATAATTCGGAAGTCCTGAGAAGAAAAAAAAGAGAGGAATACCTAGATAGGTTTGATTAGATGACCTTAAAAACATATTGGAACAGAAAGACATTGATATCTAAGTGGTGCATGTGCGCTTGTAAGATAGGGATAAAAAGCGCAGTTTGTATTAAATATGAATGGCTGCTGTATGAAGAGACTAATATTACAGACATTTTATTTCAAAGGTGCTCCATCCCTCTGGAATTAAAAGATGAAAGAGGCAGTCACTTGTCCTCTTTAGTAACCTACCTCTCATAGGTGAAAAAGCTCAATGTTTAGTAATAAACATAAATATATATATTATAATTATATATATATATATATATATATATATATATATATATATATATATATATATATATATATATATACATATATATATGTATGTATGTATGTATGTATATATATATGTATATATGTATATATATATATATATATATATATATATATATATATATATATATATATATATATATATATATATATATATATATATTTATATGTATATAATTACACAATATATATATATATATATATATATATATATATATATATATATATATATATATATATTATATATCTATACATTATGTATACATATATACAATAAATACAGTATATATAGATACTTGTAGGCCCATATTGTGCGAATGTGGGTGTACATCTCCCGCCATTGAAGATATATCTAATCCCTATTTCGTTGATGTAAGTTGAGGTAAATATACGCTGGAGAGGAACTGAAAATGCTGTTGTGAATGAATGAGATAAAAAAAATGTGCTCAGAGTATAAACGGTGAAAGTACATGAACTGTGGGCTAGAATTAAAGAAATAAAGGAGGCAGGAAAAAATTTAGTTTTTTTTATTATTTTCTGATGGGGCCATAGAATCAGCAATGAGTGTTTGGGGGTACAAAAAGACAAGAGGAGGCAATAAAAATAATATGTGATGGACTATGGGACATAAAAAGGTTTAGCGACGGAAAAAAAAGCCTTTTGAGGTGAATTAATATGATAGAAGGGAATAGTTGAAGGCTTACAACACGATCGATGGCGTAGTGTAGATTAGGGTAAAAGAGGAATAGATGGCCTATAACATAGGCTGATGGGAGATGAATACAAACTTCATGGAGTATAAACTGTTGTTTGATAAAAGGAGTAGTTAGTGAATAAATGTCACTCACTAGAGACGATCGGAGTAAAGAAATTATGCCGTAAATTAATACACTCCTGATTCAATGGAATGAGTATGCTGAAAATTTTCTAAATGTTGAGAATAGATGGGAGTTAGTCTCGACCACACTCAGTGTGGATAATTGCAGTGTTGCCATTGTAGCTGCAAAAAAAAAAATTGGCAAGTGATTTGTTTTGTTTTCAAGGAACACGTTATTTCCTTCAGCTTTGACACTCGGCAGGAGAAGGGACATGATTCTGAATTCTGATTCATAATATTGTTCAAGGAGTAAATCGAAAAATCCTAAACGAATTTTATTTCATTTATTGAAATTTTGGTTTCCTTATCAAAGCTTAATTAACAATATTTAAAGTTAAGTCGTGATCAGCGGGACCACAGAGATGCCAGATATTACCATTTGACCACGTTTAGAGAGTAAAAACACAAAACGGCATCACTGGAGTCAGAACTTATAGGGCAAAAACTTGAAACGGCAAAAATCTTTATGGCAGGTATTATTGGGGATAGAAGAGGGGCAATTAAGAAATTAAAGAAAGGAAAGGCACTAGATTTTTTGAGATTACAAGCTAGATGCTACAGAAGAAAAGTATAAAGTGAAGAAAACTTTATCATCCATGTAAGGGAATGGCCTATAGGTTTATATCAGATATCGGGATGTGGATAAGAAAATCCCTAAAATGAAAGCAAGGTTAAGCATACTCAAACTAAAAGCCAGTTTCAGGGGGCAATACATGTATGATGTTTATGACCTGTTCAAATTAGATAATACAGAACATATGTTTTCATAACCCCAAATTAAGAAGGTTAAGATAAGATATAAAAGAGGATATGTAGAATCCTAGCAACCACAATAGAGCCCCAAATCTGAAAACAAGGTATTAAACCTAACCGATTTCAAGGAAGACCGGGAAATAAATTAAAACTTAAAGATTTTCACTAAGAAGGTTGTTTATGGTTACAGGAAAAAGCTTAACTGCAATACTTCATCTGTAGTTGTTGTGTGTATATATTTATATATATATATATATATATATATATATATATATATATATATATATATATATATATATATATATATTTATATATATATATATATATATATATATATATATATTTATATATATATATTTATATATATATATATATATATATATATATATATATATATATATATATATATTTATATATATATATATATACATATATATATATATATATATATATATATATATACATATATATATATATGTGTGTATATATATACATATATATATGTATATATATATGTATATGTATATCTATATATATATATATATATATATATATATATATATATATATATATATATATATATATATATGTGTGTGTGTGTGTGTGTGTGTGTGTGTGTGTGGGTAGTGGGTATGCGTGTGTGTATATAAATATATAAATATATAAATATATATATATATATATATATATATATATATATATATATATATATATATATATATATATATATATATGTATATATATACATATATATATATACATATATATATGTATATATATATATATATATATATATATATATATATATATATATATATATATATATATATATATATATGTGTGTGTGTGGGGGGTAGTGGGTATGCATGTGTGTATGTAAATATACGTAATACAAATAACATATTTTGCACCTATCTATTAATTGACAGAGGGCCCGAAAACTTACTGTGCGGGCCTAGTTAGTAGTTACGACTTATAGGAACCAGGAGGCAGACAGTGAGATGGAAAATAGTGTGATTAAATGGCTGAATTCGGTTTATGGGATTCTTTTGACTGAGGAGTACATCATTTTAATTTTAAGTCTCAATGGCAGAAATCTTC
>NC_090764.1:33219149-33235336 GCF_036898095.1 Palaemon carinicauda
GATGATTAAGTCCGTGTTGCTGTCACTGATGCCATTATGTATGACTGTGCAGACCAATTCTAGAACCACAGACTACCGCACATCTGGCAGGTCCAGGTGGGGTTCAGTGGGAGGCCTCCCATGGGATGATTTTCTCTTCATTCCCTTTTACTAGGATTTTTTCATCTTCCAGTCTAGTTATCCCTGCACTGCATAATGAACACCATAGCAGTCTGTTGGAAACACTTACTTCAAGATCTTCTGGATTAAAGTTGCACTTCTTAAGTGTTGCCTTTATGTTATCTTTATATCTCTTAATTCTAAGGATGTGTTGTAAACATCTAATATGAATGGCTTCTATTAGCTTTATGTGGCGACGGTGGACATTCCAGGATTCTGAGACTTTAATATCTATCTCAGGATAGAAGTCGTCCAAAGGATGCTGATGCTTGATTGATTCACGATATGATTTCTTCATCCATGTTGTGCTTGATGGAGAGCACACTGCCAAGATAAGTGAAATTTTCGACTTGTTCGACATTTCCTCTTTATTTCTCTGAGCAATCACTTTTATTTAGCAATATTAATTTCAAGACCCATTACTTGATAGATGGAGAAGACTATTTCGAGACTGTGTTGGAGAGACTCAGATGTTTGGGCTACTAGAGGGCAGTCATAAGCATATTGGAGCTCTAGAAGATGTGCTATTGTGGTTGTTTCTGCCTGGAGAAACCTGAAGTTTAAAAGACTACCATCCAAGCGAAACTAAATTTTCACTGTCATCAATATGTTGAACTCGATGGCTGAGAAGAGTGAATACTGTGAGAACTCAGATTTCCTGCTGCCAATTTTCCCTTGAGCCTGCATATCGCCCATTCAGATCCTTCACGATGTTGATGAATTTATCTCAAGCAAGAGAACTCTAACCCAAGACAGTGGTACAGAGGGCCTGGCACTATCCAACACTGAGAGAACAATTACTTGATTTTGGAGTTTCCTTCTCCTAGGAGAGCTGCTTATCATAGCTAAAGAGTCTCTTCTATCCCTACCAAGTGGGAAGTAGCCATTGAATAATTACAATGCAGTAGTTAACCCGTTGAATTAAGAATTTTTCGATTATTTTAGCGTTTCCAGGTGTATGAGGACAAAGGAGAATGTGCAAAGAATAAACTAGACTATTCGGTGTATGTACAATCAAAGGAAAAAAAAGACGTAAACAAAGAGGGATCCTGTGTAGTACTACCTGGCCAGTCAAAGAACCCAATAACTCTCTAGCGAGAGTAACTCATCAGGTGACTGGTGCCTTGGCCAACTTACTACCTAGCAAATAATCAGTAATCAAGCTGCGTTGTCAAAGATGCATCTAGATATATTCTCATCAAAAAGGTCATTTGAAATCTCTCAAATTCAAAGGAAATAATTCGTTACAAAACTAAATATATAAGAGCTTAGAATTTTTGCAAATCTTGTTGCAACGTCTTTAACCCCCAATTTATGAGAGCTTAGGGGATTTTGATAAAATGATTATGAAAAAGAAATTTAGACTAGATGTGCCAATTTCAATACAACAGTACATACGATGACTGGATTCGTAGAATTAAGGACAAATTTAATGCTCACACATAGCTAACATAAAGAAACTACAAGAAGCAGATACCTTATGTCACATAAATTCATACGAAGTCCACCGCCTCATCCTGATTATAAGGAAGACTGGAAGCACATATAAAGTAAGAATGGAAAACAAAATTTATTTGAAAATCAAAATTATTAACCAGGGAGAACAAAAATCCTGTTTCCAATGTGATCTCAATTTTACAGACAAAGCTCGAATGAAGAGATATTTTAAACTTAACTAAAGAAGAAAAAACACCAACCACATAAGCCTACAGCTCCCTCGAAGTTTGTTCCTTGTAAATCAAAGTCCCAAAATCTCAACACACAAACGAACACCCAAAGGTGGCCAACCTTCGTAAGGAAAGAAAAATCTGAAAATTTCTCTACAACCTACTTCTTATGATCAGACAGCCACCGATTGCAACAGTAAATCATACGTGTATACTGGCCAAATAACACCACATTAGTCGACATGTATTTTACATGAAAGAAAATGATATTAAATCGCTAGTAAACCAGTTTAGAAGAGTGAAAAATAGCTTTAAAATTCAAGATGGGATCTACAAAAGACAAGTAATAATGATTTATGATAGTATTAGGATACATTCATTTTTAGAAGTTGTGAAATATCAATATTCTACGGATCTTTATTTTTAAAGATATACTCATACACTTAATTCCCACAACTCTTTGAACAAATAATGGGTTTTGTCACCCATTACAGAACATTTAAATTGATATGTACTAATAGAAAAGTTTAAAGATTTTTATATTGCAAGTGAAGTCTTCATTTCAAATGAAGACCACGATTCATATAATATTAAATTGCATCTTAAGTAACAGAAGAACTTTTCGTATTGCACAAGCGTTGACACAGATGTACACACACATACAGACAAAAAGACAATCATATGCTTCTCTATGGACATGAGTCATGGTATGACAATGAGAAAATCTCCAATAGATTTAGTAGATTTAAGAACAAAACCCTCAGAAGGATATTGGGAGTTGAATGGCAGGATAGGATTAGAAATTAAACTATAAGAGATTACTCGAGTACCATATGTGGATGAGATCATGACTAGGGGTAGATGGAGATGGTTCGGGCATGCTCCTTGCACTCCCCAAGAGAGAGTAGTTCACCAAACGTTCAGTTGGGCTCCACAAGGCACTAAAAGAGTTGGAAGACATAAGCCTACATGGTTGAGGACTATGAAGCGCGAAGTAAGTGATGATGAATGGAGAAGTATTGAATTAAAAGCTCAAGATAGAGACGACTGGCGAAATCTAACCGAGGCTCTTTGCGGCGATAGGCGGCGTTGATGATAATGTGTGTGTGTGTGTGTGTATATATATATATATATATATATATATATATATATATATATATATATATATATATATATATATATATATATATATATATATATATACACGTCTGTGTGTGCGTGTGTGTATGTATGCATGTGTATGCATATACAGTATATATATATATATATATATATATATATATATATATATATATATATATATATATATATATATATATATATATATATATATACTGTATACATATGTGTGTGTGTATGTATGTATGTGTGCATTTGTTTACGTTTATTTGTGTGCATGCAGAAATTTTGTCAATCGGTTCTTTGAAACCTTACTGACGAGTTATACCACGTAACTTTCATTTCGAATCAGTTCCTTTGTTCTGGCAACCAAAGTCTAAGAAACTTCTGTTTTAGAGAGGGCAGGATTAACTTTATGATAACTTTGCACTTCCAGTGTCAAGTGGAGTACTGGAATCGAACAATGCTTGGTAACAAATATTCTCGCACAATGTCTTGTATCCATTCAAAGCTCAGCAACTCTGCATCTCTTCGGATAGTCATTAAGAGAGTTTCGGAACATTGTTTTCTAGGGTTGGAAACGTTCTTGTCTAACGATCTGCTGAATCGTGGTTCGAGTCCCACACAAGCTCGATAATTTCTTGTAGTAAGTTAAGGATGGGCGGTTGGGGAGCCTATAGATCTACCCAATGAGTCATTAGCAGCCATTGCCTGGCCTTCCCTGATCTTAGCTTAGGTGAAGAGGGGTCTTGGGCGCTAACCATATGTATATATGATCAGTCTCTAGGGCACTGCCCTGCTAGCTAGGGCATTGTCACTATCCCCTGCCTCTGTCATTCATTAGTGGCCTTTAAACATATTGTTCGCGACGCAGTAGCATAAGAAAGAAAAAGATATCCAGAGAAGAGAAGAGCAAATTAAATTTGTCCTGTGCCATATATATTTTAATACCACAATTATATTGAATATTTACTATAATTACTTTCGTTATCAATCATTTAGTGGATTTCCATGTTCCACCAATGATTATTCAGTGACAATAATTGTTTTAGCAAGATTTAAACAACAGAATTAAATAAGGCAGGAAGAACAGAAAAATAAGAATGAACGGCAAAAACCCCAAATCGACAGAATTTCGATAGCTGGTGGTCCCGCTTTTATAGATACATTTCGAAAATAGATTTATCGGAGCGCAACTCGGGCCCTTTAAAATAATGTTATTTTGAGCTTACTTCAAACTCTTATAATTTTGTTTCTCAGCCGACTTCTTTCTTTCAAAAATCCTTTGAAAGGAAATAGTTTTATACACTAAAAGTTGTAGTCTTCATTATCTAAGCATTTTAATATTTTAGTATGTATAATTTTATCAATGAATAAAAGTTATTTTCTTATAGTGACAATTTTTGTATAGAAGTTTTTCGTTTTATCTAATAACCAAAGTACAGACTGTAGGCTACAAAATTGCCAAGTTGTACCGGTTTAAATGAAAAAAAAAAGTGGATGAATATCAAATTTCAAATTTTGAAAAGTCAAGGTTCAAAATATTTTGTAAACATTGATTGAATAGACTTTAGTACTAGAAAGTATTGAGCACTTGGGATCACAAGGACATAATCATCACATTTCAGGGTTATTTACAAACCAGGTGTAAACTAACCAACCAGTGGAGAGCCTCATCCTTAAAATCCCAAAACATCGCTCCCTAAGCATAAAGGAAATTCAAAGCCAAAGGCTGGGGTATGAAGGTTGCTCTGCTGCAGCTATGATAAATAGAAAGACAAGAAGTTCTTGATAAAACTAAATAGAAAAGGGAAAAGTGAGAAAATTACTAACTAATAGCTAGATTGCTATGAACTAAGAGTCTGACTGGCAGGATTTTTTCTATGTTAAATCATTTTATTTCCCACTGGCGCTAATCAGATTTAGCTAGATTTCATTAGGGAAACATTAAATAGAACATGAAAAATGTATTCGGAAAAGAAAATTGAAGAAAATAATGATACGACACTCGAAAAGAAGTACCCTAATATTAAAACACAGTTATTTTGAACCTCCAACCCCATTAAATGTGTTGAGAAATTCGTTTTTTTTTCTTTTATCATTTCGTATTTATAATTGTAATTAGTGTCAAATTTTTTACTTAATGTCCGAACGAAAAAAAAAATTCTTAATTTTCTAATATATATATATTTTTTATAAACTGCCTCCAAAAGCAAGACTTGACGCTTGGTTTGCTATTCATTTTATGAAATCAAACACTCATGAAAAATGTGTAATATTACTCCCTGCTTTTCAAGTACACGTTAAACTGAAAAATATTTTCCGCGAGCAAATACTGGAGATGAGCGGAGGCAAATGACATGCACGATAAAGCCCCCAAAAAACATTTTAAAAACCACTTTGATGTCTATTCCCGTACACCATTGAATCAACTCAATATATCATCCAATGTATTTGAGAGTCTTCACGTATAATTGCCTATTCCAGATTCTTTTTATTTCATTTTTCATCTTATGATTCATTTCGGGAAAGCAATTCCGATGATCATTAATTTAAAATGGATTGGGAAGTTTATTTTTTTACTATCTTAAGTACAGTTTAAGAATTACTTTAATGCATTCAACATAATCCTATAAGAAGACTACGACACGAACTCAATCTGAATAAGCAAATGTAATTCATGGACATGGTACAAATTCCATATATATAACTCCTTCATTACAAAGAAAACCCTTATCATAAACGAGTACTTGCTTTTTGCTGATATATTCTAAATAACTTCTGATACACTGATAATTATATATATATATATATATATATATATATATATATATATATATATATATATATATATATATATATATATATATATATATATATATATGAGGGAGGAGAGAGAGAGAGAGAGAGAGAGAGAGAGAGAGAGAGAGAGAGAGAGAGAGAGAGAGAGAGAGAGAGAGAGTGGACAATCAAAATCACAAACAGCATTGATTTACTACTGGAAAATTTTCACCATTACTTTATCACACCGCTACAAAACTAGTTAAACTTTGTGGAACATTAGATTATATCTTATCGACATTTTCTTTGCCGAAGGATGAAAACGCGAAAGTTACTTTAACACATACTTGGAGAAGTTGGAGACACCATTCCTGGATAATCACATTAAAAATATAGATTAGGCTTAACGATTTGAAGAGTGATCTTGCATAACAAGAATAGATTGGAACTTGGGATAATGCAAGCAAGAGAATACACATGATTTAGGGAAATCAACAAAAGTAAATGCTGAAAAACATTTAGTTAAATTCTAACAAGTCAATTGAAAATAGTATCATTTATGATTAAAACTACCCCCTCGGCAATGATAAAACTAGACGCTTAAACGCAAAGGCATTCAGCAGTTCTTGTATAAAGAAATAAACAATCAGAAGGCCCTCGTTACTAGGTACATTTTTTCTCCACCATTTTCCTCTTTTTTAGACTGCTACCAGAAGCTAAGGATTTTGGGAAGGAAGTCAGATACAAAGATCCTCTCTAATTGGCTAAGTCTGGCTACTTGCACTTGAAATGAAAACCCAGTCTGAAACTCTTCCCTTCTTTTTATTCCTTAATAAATTCGGTCTTTCTAAAAGAGACCTCTTGTCTGTGGGGCATAATGCTGAAAATGCTATGCAGGGATCGAAAATAATGAACCTTATCAACTTCTCATTTCCAGGCAGAAAATGTGAATTTGTAGTCATTTGCCAGGCAGATGGAGAACTCAGCCAAGCACTTTTTGTGTGAACACAAGGGCCTAGAAAATTTAAGAATATGAACATCCATACGGACAACCCCTTGCCTTTTTCACGTTTTACTTTGTCCAGACATTTGGAAAATGGTTTTTGAAATTGATATTCATGCTATTATTCTCTCGGACATTTATGAAAAATCCCATACTGGGAATTAAATAAAAAATGGAAGAGATAGTCAATGTAAATACAGACGACGATTTCAAACCCTTTACCTTGTCAGTGGAAAGACTAAAATAATGAGGAAACCTTTACCTAAACAAAGTTTTAAAGAGTGAGACGTCAGTGCCGTGGACAAGAGAGAGAGAGAGAGAGAGAGAGAGAGAGAGAGAGAGGAGAGAGAGAGGAGAGAGAGAGAGAGAGAGAGAGAGAGAGAGAGAAAGGGCTTGGCAACATCCGTCATCATCCGCAACACCGCTCTGAGGATTCTTTGATGTTCTTTTCAACTCTTCGTCTCATTTACTTCCTCTTTCTGCCTCAAAAAGTAAAAGCGAAGTAATAAAAAGCTAAAATCTGAAATCTATAAGCCTGTGTTTTGTTCAACAAATAGCGGATTGCACAAGGACACAATGGTGTTCTGCCAGTGTAGAAATGAACAGGCCTCGGCATATCAAAAGATTTGCATCAAGAATTTTCGTTGCCTGTGAAGAATTCACTTATTTTTCTTGGGCTGTTTCCCATTTTCACACTCTTTAATACCTTTGAAATAGGAGATTCGAGTTCAAACACAAAATGTATCGAAAATCTGCACATGCAAAGCAATGCAAATCTATTGAAACAGATTCAACTTCAAAAAGGGAAATGGTAAAGCAAGAAAATCCACAAATAAATTCACAAATTTAACCTCAAGGTTTCGTTGTTTAAATCTCAAAATTTAATACATAAATATCAAACAACAATATTGATGCTATTTGACAAATTCAACAAGCTATGATTGAACAACAAACAAAGGACAAAAATGGAAAATGTCCTTGTCTATTCAATTAATTTTACACTGTTCAATGATCACAAAATATCTTATTATATATAAACAGCTAACCAGCAATAAAACAAGATACTAAGCGTTTACACATGAAATCTCTTCACCAATAACCGAGGTAGAGATAAGAAGTCCCAGAATAGGATTTTTTATTTTTTTTTATTTTTTATTTCCTCTCAATTGAGCTTTGGGTGAAGTCTTCCTAACTAAATCTTGCAAATATCTGCGAATTTTGTTTTATATTCCTTCTCCATCCTGCAATCACAATAAGTGAGGGAATTTTACGAATTAGCCTATTCAGAAAAATGTCTTTAATTTCATTATACATCTTATTAAGGATGTTAAAAACCTCAACGCAGAATAGATAGAATAAGGAAACTCATAATCAATAATGCCAATCGAGACAGCATACCAGAGCAGTGCATCTGATAAAGAAATGGCAATTCTCCATTGTAACTACCAATATCAGTTTATTGACACGGAAATAAAAATATACACTATCTAAGAGCAAGTTAAAGGCCTTGAGAAAGGAGATGAATATATGATTACAAGGGATTTTACTCCTTGAGACCTATATAAAGGATAAAGAGAGAGAGAGAGAGAGAGAGAGAGAGAGAGAGAGAGAGAGAGAGAGAGGAGACAATCATCATCACAAACAGCATTTTTTTACTACTGGATAATTTTCACCATTACTTTATCAAAAACTACATTTGTCGTTGCTTGAAATTTTTCACAGCTACAAAACTAGGTAAACTTTATGGAACATTTGATTATATCTTATGGACACTTTTTTTGCACAAGGATGAAAAAGCGAAGGTCACTTTAACACATACTTGGAGAAGTTGGGATCACCATTCCTAGAAAATCAAATTTAAAAAAAATAGATTAAGCTTAACGATTTGAAGAGTGATCTTGCATAAGAAGAATAAATTGGACCTTGAGATACTGCAAGAAAGCGAATATACGTAATTTAAAGGAAATCAACAAAACTAAATGGATAAAAAAATGTAGTTCACTTCCGACAAGTCAATTAAAATTAGTATCATTTATAAGAAAAACTCTTCCCTTGATAATGATAAAACTAGAGGCTTAAAAGCAAAGAAATTCAGCAGTTCTTGTATAAAGAAATAAAATCAGCAGGCTCTCGTTACTGGGTAATTTTTTTTCACCATTTTCATCTTTTTTTCAGGACTGTTAGCAGAAGCTAAGGATTTTGGGAAGGAAGTCAGATACAAAGATCCTCTCTAATTGGCTAAGTCTGGCTATTTGCACTTGAAATGAAAACCCAGTCTGAAACTCTTCCCTTCTTTTTATTCCTTAATAAATTCGGTCTTTCTAAAAGAGACCTCTTATCTGTGGGGCATAATGCTGAAAATGCTATGCAGGGATCGAAAATAATGAACCTTATCAACTTCTCATTTCCAGGCAGATAATGTTAATTTGTAGTCATTTGCCAGGCAAATGGGGAACTCAGCCAAGCACTTCTTGTGTGAACGCAGGGATCTAGAAAACTTAGAATATGAACATCCATACGGACAACCCCTTGCCTTTTTCACGTTTTACTTTGGCCAGACATTTGGAAAATGGTTTTAGAAATTGATATTCATGCTATCATTCTCTTGGACATTTATGAAAAAATGCCAGACTGGAAACGAAATGAAAAAATGGAAGAGATGGTCAATGTAAATACAGACGACTATTTAAAACCCTTTACCTTGTCAGTGGAAAGACTAAAATAATGAGGAAACCATTGCCTAAACAAAGTTTTAAAGAGTGAGACGTCAGTGCCGTGGACAAATGAGAGAGAGAGAGAGAGAGAGAGAGAGAGAGAGAGAGAGAGAGAGAGAGAGAGAGAGAGAGAGAGAGGAGAGAGAGAGAGAGAGAGAGAGACAAAGGGCTTGGCAACACCGCTCTGTGGATTCTTTGATGTTCTTTTCAACTCTTCGTCTCATTTACTTTCTCTTTCTGCCTCGAAAAGTAAAACCGAAGAAATAAAAAGCCAGAATCTGAAATCTATAAGCCTGTGTTTTGTTCAACATATAGCGGATTGCACAAGGACACAATGGTGTTCTGTCAGTGTAGAAATGAACAGGCCTCGGCATATCAAAAGATTTGCACCAAGAATTTTCGTTGTCTGTGAAGAACTCATTTATTTTTCTTGGGCTGCTTCCCGTTTTCACACTCCTTAATACCATTGAAATGGAAGATTAGAGTTCAAACACAAATGCATCGAAAATCTGCACATGCAAAGCAATGTAAATCTATTGAAACTGAGATTCGACTTCAAAAAGGGAAATGGTAATGCGAGAAAATCCTTAAAATAAATTCACAAATTTAACCCAAGGTTTCGTTGTTTAAATTCTCAAAATTTAAGACAAATATCTAACAACAATATGATGCTATTTGACAAATTTAACAAGCTACGATTGAACAATAAACACAAGACAAAATGGAAAATGTACTTGTCTATTCAATTAATTTTACACTGTTCAATAATCACAAATATTTTTTATATATCAACAGCTAACCAGTAATAAAACAATATACTAAGCGTTTACACATGAAATCTCTTCAGCAATGATTGAGTAGAGATAAGAGGCACCAGAATAGGATTTTTTTTTAAGATTTTTTATTTCCTCTCAATTGAGCTTTGGGTGAAGTCTTCCTAACTAAATCTTGCAAATATCAACGAATTTTGTTTTATATTCTTTCTCAATCTTGCAATCATAATAAGTGATGGAATTTTACGAATTAGCTTATTCAGAAAAATGTTTTTGGTTTCATTATACATCTTATGAAGGATGTTAAGAACCTCAACGCAAAATAGATAGAATAAGGAAACTCATAATCAATAATGCCAATCGAGACAGCATGCCAGAGCAGTGCATCTGATAAAGAAATGGCAAGTCTCCATTGTAGCTACCAATATCAGTTTATTGACACGGAAATAAAAATATTCACTATCTAGGAGCAAGTTGAATGCCTTGAGAAAGGAGACGAATATATGATTACAAGAGATTTTACTCCTTGAGACCTATATAAAGGATCAAGAGAGAGAGAGAGAGAGAGAGAGAGAGAGAGAGAGAGAGAGAGAGAGAGAGAGAGAGGGAGAGAGAGAGAGATAATCATCATCACAAACAGCATTTTTTTACTACTGGACAATTTTCACCATTACTTTATCAAAAGCTACATTTGTCGTTGCTTGAAATTTTTCACAGCTACAAAACTAGGTAAACTTTGTGGAACATTTGATTATATGTTATCGACACTTTCTTTGCACAAGGATGAAAAAGCGAAGGTCACTTTAACACATACTTGGAGAAGTTGGACTCACCATTCCTAGAAAATCAAATAAAAAAAATAAATTAAGCTTAACGATTTGAAGAGTGATCTTGCATAAGAAGAATAAATTGGACCTTGAGATACTGCAAGAAAGCGAATATACGTAATTTAGGAAATCAACAAAACTAAATGGATAAAAAAATGTAGTTCACTTCCGACAAGTCAATTAAAATTAGTATCATTTATAAGAAAAACTCTTCCCTTGATAATGATAAAACTAGAGGCTTAAACGCAAAGAAATTCAGCAGTTCTTGTATAAAGAAATAAAATCAGCAGGCTCTCGTTACTGGGTAATTTTTTTTTTTTTTACCATTTTCCTCTTTTTTTCAGGACTGTTAACAGAAGCTAAGGATTTGGGGAAGGAAGTCAGATACAAAGATCCTCTCTAATTGGCTAAGTCTGGCTATTTGCACTTGAAATGAAAACCCAGTCTGAAATTCTTCTTCTTTTTATTCCTTAATAAAATCTGTCTTTCTAAAAGAGACCTCTTGTCTGCGGGGCATAATGCTGAAAATGCCATGCAGGGATCGAAAATAATGAACCTTATCAACTTCTCATTTCCAGGCAGATAATGTTAATTTGTAGTCATTTGCCAGGCAGATGGAGAATTCAGCCCAGCACTTTTTGTGTGAACGAAGGGGCCTAGAAAACTTAAGAATAGGAACATCCATACGGACACCCCCTTGCCTTTTTCACGCTTTACTTTGTACTGACATCTGGAAAATGGTTTTTGAAATTGATATTCATGCTATCATTCTCTTGGACATTTATTAAAAATCCTATACTGGGAATTAAATAAAAAATGGAAGAGATAGTCAATGTAAATACAAACGACTATTTCAAACCCTTTACCTTGTCTGGGGAAAGACTAAAATAATGAGGAAACCTTTGCCTAAATAAAGTTTTAAAGAGTGAGACGTCAGTGCCGTGGACAAAAGAGAGAGAGAGAGAGAGAGAGAGAGAGAGAGAGAGAGAGAGAGGAGAGAGAGAGAGAGAGAGAGAGAGAGAGAGAGACAGAAGGGGCTTGGCAACATCCGTCATCATCCGCAACACCGCTCTGTGGATTCTTTGATGTTCTTTTCAACTTTTCGTCTCATTTCCTTTCTCTTTCTGCCTCGAAAAGTAAAAGCGAAGAAATAAAAAGCTAGAATCTGAAATCTATAAGCCTGTGTTTTGTTCAACATACAGCGGATTGCACAAGGACACAATGGTGTTCTGCGAGTGTAGAAATGAACAGGCCTCGGCATATCAAAAGATTTGCACCAAGAATTTTCGTTGCCTGTGAAAAATTCACTTATTTTTCTTGGGTTGCTTCCCGTTTTCACACTCCTTAATACCTTTTGAAATGGGAGATTCGAATTCAAACACGAATGTATCGAAAATCTGCACATGCAAAGCAATGCAATTCTACTGAAACTGAGATTCGACTCCAAAAAGGGAAATGGTAATGCGAGAAAATCCTTAAAATAAATTCACCAATTTAACCTTAAGATTTTAATTTAAAATATCAAAATTTAAGAAATTATCTAACAACAATATGACGTTATTTGACAAATTAAAGAAGCTACGATTGAACAACCAATATAATAAAAATGGAAAATGTCATTGTCTATTCAATTAATTTTACACTGTTCAATAATCACTATAATATTTTTTATATATTAACAGCTAACCAGTAATAAAACAAGAAATTAAGTGTTTACACATGGAATCTCTTCACCAATGATTGAGTAGAGATAAGAAGCACCAGTTTTAGATTTTTTATCTCATCTCTATTGATCTTTGGGTTAAGTCCTCCAAACTAAATCGTCCAAATATCTGCAAATTTTGTTTTATTTTCCTTCTCCATCGTGCAATCATCATAAGTGACGGAATTTTACGAATTAGGTAATTCAGAAAATTTTTTTTGTTTCATTATAGATCTTATCAAGGATGTAAAAAACCTAAACACGGAATAGATAGGATCAGGAAACTCATAATCAATAATGCCAATCGAGACAGCATGCCAGAGCAGTGCATCTGATAAAGAAATAGCAATTTCCTATTGTAGCTACCAATATCAGTTTATTGACGCGGAAATAAAAATATACACTATCTAAGAGCAAGTTGGAGGCCTTGAGAAAGGAGATGATTATGTGATTGCCAGGGATTTTAATACTTGAGACCTATAAAAAAAGGATTAAGAGAGAGAGAGAGAGAGAGAGAGAGAGAGAGAGAGAGAGAGAGAGAGAGAGAGAGAGAGAGAGAGAGAGAGAAACAATCATCACAAACAACATTGTTTTACTACTGGATAATTTTCACCATTTCTTTATCACAATTACATTTGTCGTTGCATGGAATTTTCTCAGCTACATAACTAGTACACTTTGTGGAACATTAGATTATATCTTATCGACATTTTCTAGGCCGAAGGATGAAAGCAAGAAAGTTACTTTAACACATACTTGGAGAAATTGGAAGCACCATTCCTAGATAATCAAATTTAAAAAGTAGATTATGCTTAACGATTTGAAGAGTGCTCTTGCATAACAAGAATAGATTAGACCTTGAGATAAGGCAAGCAAGCGAATATACATGATTTAAGGAAATCAGCAAAACTAAATGCATAAAAAAAATGTAGTTCAATTTCGAAAAGTCAATTAAAATAATATAATTTATAAGAAAAACTCTTCCCTTGCCAATGATAAAACTAGACGCTTAAACGCAAAGAAATTCAGCAGTTCTTATATAAAAAAATCAGCAGGTTCTCGTTACTACGTACATTTTTGTTCACCACTTTCTTCTTTTTTTCAGGACTGCTAGCAGAGGCTAAGGATTTTGGGAAGGAAGTCAGATACAAAGATCCTCTCTAATTGGCTAAGTCTGGCTATTTGCACTTGAAATGAAAAGCCAGTCTGAAACTCTTCTTCTTTTTATTCCTTGATAAATTCGGTCTTTCTAAAAGAGACCTCTTGTCTGTGGGGCATAATGCTAAACATGCTATGCAGGGATCGAAAATAATGAACCTTATCAACTTCTCATTTCCAAGCAGAAAATGTTAATTTGTAGTCATTTGCTAGGCAGATGGAGAACTCAGCCAAGCACTCTGTGAGAACGCCGGGATCTAGAAAACTTGAAATATGAACACCTATAGGGACGCCCATTGCCTTTTTTAATGCTTTACTTTGGCCAGACATTTGGAAAATGGTTTATGAAATTGATATTCATGCTATCATTCTGCTTGACATTTATAAAAATGCCAGACTGGAAACGAAATAAAAAATAAAGGTGATAAGTCAAGGAAAACACAGATGACGATTTCAAATCGTTACCTTGTCTTTGGAAAGACTAAAATAATGAGGAAACCATTGCCTAAATAAAGTTTTAAAGAGTGACGTCAGTGCCGTGGACAAGAGAGAGAGAGAGAGAGAGAGAGAGAGAGAGAGAGAGAGAGAGAGAGAGAGAGAGAGAGAGAGGGGGGGGGGCTTGGCAACATCCGTCATCATCCACAACACCACTCTGTGGATTCTTTGATGTTCTTTTCAACTCTTCGTCTCATTTACTTTCTCTTTCTGCCTCGAAAAGTAAAAGTGAAGAAATAAAAAGCTAGAATCTGAAATCTATAAGCCTGTGTTTTGTTCAACATATAGCGCATTGCACAAGGACACAATGGTGTTCTGCCAGTGTAGAAATGAACAGGCCTCGGCATATCAAAAGACTTGCACCAAGAACTTTCGTTGCTTGTGAAGAATTCACTTATTTTTCTTGGGCTGCTTCCCGTTTTCACACTCCTTAATACCTTTGAAATGGGAGATTCGAGTTCAAACACAATGTATCGAAAATCTGCACATGCAAAGCAATGCAAATCTATTGAAACTGAGATTCGACTTCAAAAAGGGAAATGGTAATGCAAGAAAATCCTTAAAATAATTCACAAATTTAACCTCAAGGTTTCGTTCTTTAAATTCTCAAAATTTAAGACAAATATCTAACAACAATATAATGCTATTTGACAAATTTAACAAGCAACGATTGAACAACAAACACAGGACAAAATGGAAAATGTCTTGTCTATTCAATTAATTTTACACTGTTCTATAATCACTAAAATATTTTTTTATATATTAACAGATGACCAGTAATAAAACAAGATACTAAGCGTTTACACGTGATATCTCTTCACCAATAACTGAGTAGAGATAAGAAGCACCAGAATAGGATTTTTTTTTTCTAATATTTTTTATTTCCTCTCAATTGAGCTTTGGGTGAAGTCTTCCTAACTAAATCTCGCAAATATCAACGAATTTTGTTTTATTTTCCTTCTCCATTCTGCAATCTTTATAAGTGATGGAATTTTACGAATTAGCCTATTCAGAAATTTTTTGTTTGTTTCATTATACATCTTATTAAGGATGTTAAGAACCTCAACGCAGCATAGATAGAATAAGGAAACTCATAATCAATAATGCCAATCGAGACAGCATGCCAGAGCAGTGGATCTGATAAAGAAATAGCAATTCTCTATTGTAGCTAACAATAACAGATTATTGACACGGAAATAAAGATATACACTATCTAACAGCAAGTTGAAGGCCTTGATAAAGGAGACGAATATATGATTACAAGGAATTTTACTCCTTGAGACCTATATAAAGGAGAGAGAGAGAGAGAGAGAGAGAGAGAGAGAGAGAGAGAGAGAGAGGGGGGGACAATCATCATCACAAACAGCATTTTTTTACTACTGGATAATTTTCACCATTACTTTATCAAAAACTGCATTTGTCGTTGCTTGAAATTTTTCACAGCTACAAAACTAGTTCAACTTTGTGGAACATTCGATTATATCTTATCGACACTTTCTTTGCACAAGGATGAAAAAGCGAAGGTCACTTTAACACATACTTGGAGAAGTTGGAATCACCATTCCTAGAAAATCAAATTTAAAAAAATAGATTAAGCTTAACGATTTGAAGAGTGATCTTGCATAAGAAGAATAAATTTGACCTTGAGATAATGCAAGAAAACAAATATACGTGATTTAAGGAAATGAACAAAACTAAATGCATAAAAAAATGTAGTTCACTTCCCACAAGTCAATTAGTATCAATTTATAAGAAAAACTTTTCCCTTGATAATGATTAAAACTAGAGC
>NC_090764.1:33235836-33240836 GCF_036898095.1 Palaemon carinicauda
TACGGCGATATTCCCAGAGAATTTACCTTAAGGTACCAGAATTCTAACTCCTGGAGCGAGTATCCCTCGTGAAAGGGATATCGCGACATATCAGAGGACGTATTCTAGACACGTCACATGGCAATCTACGACCTGAACAGAGATTCGTCTCGTAGGAGGGAGATTGACGAGATACGAATTCGGGAAAGAAAAAGGGGAGCCGCTCCCAAGGCTTCCCTATCCCCCGATTCGTATGCGTGCCTGGCGCCAATCCTGGCGCCATCTGTATTCCTTGTAGCGTACACGAGGTGCTACAGATACTGTATGTAGGGAGGGGTCCTACAGCCCTTTCTTAGAAAGGCAAGGGCGGGTCCATCAGGACGACATGGCTATCTCACCCAAAAAATAGATTTTTCGCTTCGCTCAAAATCCGTTTTTTGGGCTCAAGCCATGTCGTCCTGATGGAAGTGTACCAGAGCATTACTGTATCTGTGGATTCTCAGAACCTGCCGTACTCCCCGGAGATATTTATTCCCGGTCGACTAGACCTAGAGACCTAAGATGTTACCGTTATACATCTTTTCAACTAACTATAAACTATGTTAGAGCTTCCTGCCCCCTACAGGGAAGAGTCCTACTAGACTCTGGAAAGTCTCGAAGAGTACATATATCTATGTATGAATACCAGGCAAGCTAATATAGTGGTCTCGCCCTATATTAAGTAAAGCATAGTTTGTATAGAACCACTGCGTCAATATATTGACCAGTAATCCGCACAATACTTGTATTGGACAAAGGTTTATATCCGCATAGGAAGAAACTAATAAAACCGCCCTCGTCCCTTTATGGGACGGAGTCCTCCCATTAGGGGACTTACATAAACCAATGCAACATAGCTTGCAAAACAGAACAATTCTATCAGAATTATCCCAGATAAGATACATAGAATTAAAATGCTCAATTATACCAATAAATTGACACAGGTGAAAGAGACGCAAGGTTCTCAAGAACAAGTTTATTGACAGATAATAAACAGACAGGTTAACAACAAATATATATATTTATATAAAAGAGGGTAACCCAAAACTTTAAGCATAAGTATGATAGTAAACAGAACTTGTTTATCTGAAAGAAAAAACCATTAAACACCACTTTAATAAGATACCAAGGTATCAAGTCATAAAAAATCTGTATTACAAATCAATCACATTAGCGTTAGAAACGCTTGGCACACATGTCTGAACTTATGCAAGGTTCACCTTTGAAGGAAGGAACAGTCTATATGGGCACTTGGTGCCCTCATTTAGTTTGTAGTACAGTATGTACCTACACACTCACCCTGGACTTAATCGTCCCAATTAAGACCACTGTTCCTCGCAGAGTTAAACAGTAGGGTTAACTACACGACCCACTGCTACCACAGATCTCTTAAGTTCCTCTACTTGCTTCGCATAGTGGCGAAAGAACACCCTGGAAGACTTCCAGCCCGTGTATGAACGGAGATGTTCAAAATCCATACAATTAAAGAAATTTAGGGATGAGGCAACTTTCCTCGGATCGTGACCTGCGGGTGTAATGTCAGGATCCGCTCTGCGAATAAAATATGTGATTTTCGCTCTGAGTTGATTCAGAGATAAATTTGAGCCTGATGTTTCTCCCCTGAATAGTTGACTACCCTTGAAGTCTGAAGTTCTACGAAGATAGACCTTTAGGCATTCTACTGGACATAGAGATGCATCTTCTTTCAGAGGGCAGATTCTCCAGGGACCCCACCTGTTGGTGGGTAACTCATTCTTGGCGAGAAACGTAGGATCCGGAAACAGGTTCAGCTCCCCCCCATCCAGGAACTGAACACGACCTGCCTCTCTCGAGAGGGCTACGATCTCACTAACCCTGGCCCCGGACGCGAGTGCAAATAGGAAAATAACTTTTTGCGTCAAATCCTTTAACGCACATTCTTCATTGCTCAACAAGGAGGCGAAATGAAGAACTTTGTCTAAAGACCATGAGATGGGCTTTGGAGGTGCTGAAGGTCTGAGCCTAGCGCAGGCTTTCGGAACTTTATTAAAGATCTCGTTACCTAGGTCGATCTGGAAGGCAAATAAAATGGGTCTCATCAAAGCCGATTTACACACTGAAATCGTGTTAGCTGCCAATCCTTGGCCATGGAGGTGGATGAAGAAAGATAAGCAGAAATCTGTTGAGATCTCCTGCGGATTCTTTGCCTTTACAAAGGCCACCCATTTTCTCCAAGATGACTCATATTGCCTTCTAGTCGATTTGCACTTGAATTTGCAATTCACTATGAACTTGTTGAGTGGTGACAAGTCCAGAATGACTCTGAGCTTTTCCGAGTCTTTCTTGGGAACACAAAACAGCCTCCCTTGGAATTTGATGGACTTCACCTTTCGGATCACATTTTTCTCCAACAGTTCTTGAACGTACTCCTCCAAAATGGGGGTGGAGTGTTGGAAAAACCGAAGGCATGGGGGTGGAGTGCTGTACCAGCTCCAACCCAGTCCATTCTTGAGTAGGCTTTGGGCCCAGGGATCGAAGGTCCAGCGATCCCAAAATTTCATCAGTCTCCCTCCTACCGGTATCATTTCACTTGGACTGCCGTCCTGAGGTCTTGCCTCCCTGACCACGACCACCTCTGAATCCCCTTCCCCTTGAGGGGCGCCTAGACGAGCCTCTGGCTGCTCCTCTAGGTTTTGCACGAAAGGAAGAAGACTGTCCTTCGAACGTTGGGGCGAATGTGGTTGACTGACCTGGCACAGCCTGGGGTACCCACTGAAAGGCAGTCGGGGGTTTGTGCCACCATCTGGGGCACTGGAGGCAAAGGCAATTGCAGTTGCTGTTGCTGTCTATAAGGCTTGGCTGGCCGAAATGGTAGCCTAGTCTTCATATTCTTCCTCTTTGGTTGAGGACCCTCATCCGGGGAAGATTTTCTTTTGATAGCCAGGCCCCACTTCTGGAGAAGATTTCTATTCTCCACGGCGGCCTTATCAACAACCTCTTTGACCACATCGGTAGAGAAAAGGTCTTTTCCCCAAATGTTGGAGGAGATTAACTTCCTTGGCTCGTGTCTCACCGAAGCCCCGGTGAACACAAACTCCCTGCAAGCTCTCCTTGCCTTGACGAAGCTATAAAGGTCCTTCGTCACTGTGGCTAAGTGAGACTTAGCCACTACCATGAACATTTCATGGACCTTGGGGTCACTTGCCATCGTCTCGAGAGTAGTCTGATGAGACATTGAGGCAGCCAGTCTTTCTTTTGTCTCGAACTCTCTTCGTAAAAGAGATTCGGACAGCTTGGGGAGGTCCTCGCCGAATTGCCGTCCGGCAATATCAGCCTCCAACTTTCCCACTGAGAATGTCAGATGGACATCCTTCCAGTCTTTGTGGTCCATAGGTAGAGCCAGCGACAAGGGGTTTACACTCCTCCAGGGAGGGGCAAGGCTTGCCGGCCTCGACTGCCTTTAGGACAGCCGCAAACCCTTTCTGTAAAAAGGGGGAAGGCTCTATCAGGAGAGGACACAAACGAAGGGAGCTTCTTGCTCAATGCAGCTACCTTCGAATTCGAGAAGCCCCTCTCTTTCATCGAGGATGAAAGTAGGGCTTGAGCCTTAGCGTGGTCCATAATAATGACCTCCTTCGGCTCTGTCTCCTCCCTTGAAGCTGGTTCTTTTCTCAGCCGGACATAGCAGTCCGGATATGATGCCTTGCTGGGCCAGAATTCTACCTCCTCTAGGGGAACTGAACCCAGCTTATCCGAGATGACGATCTTTCCAGTCGTCATCGGCATGTGCTCAGCATACCTCCATGGGTTAGCATCTGAGCATATGGGAAGGTCTTTCACATTGAGCCTTTTCCGGGGCCCATGTGATTCTGCCAGGGACTGCATACGCAGTTCCATTGCAGCCGCCTTCTCCTGATTCTCCTTCTGCATTTGTTGGATCATTCCAACAATCGAAGAGAGGGCCTGTCCCAGTTCTACTGGGAGGCCAGCCGATGTTGAGGGGATAGGCTCCGGCATCTGAACCGGAGTAGCCGACACCTCGTCGACCTCATCCTCTACGACATCCGGGGTTTGAACTTGATCCTGACCTTCTGCCAGGAGGTCTTCTTCCAAACGTTCGTCCAGGTCAGACATCCTGTCACACAACTGGATGTCTTGCATCGCATCTGCGACTTCCTCGTCCACCTGGACTTGATCTTGAAGGATCTCCTCTTGAGGCTGGGGAATCACTGCCTCAGCTGATGCCTGGGGAAAAAGATACGCCCTCATCTTCTCACTTGGAAGATAAGGGCCAGAGGTGTTCTTCTTGAAGCCCCTTACCCAAGTACGAAGCTTTTCCCTAGCTATATCCCTTGATTCCGCCGTTCTAGGGGAATCAAAAGCCTCAGTAATCAGGTTAGTGCATACAGTACATACCTGAGGGTCCCAATACTGGAGATCATCCTTGGAGACAGCGCATGCTGCGTGTCTCCTACAACACTCATGTCCGCAGAGGTTCTTGCTGCGGACATTGCAGAAAACATTTCCGCACTTCGGAGGGTCCTCCTGTAAAGAGAAGAAATTTCCATGAGTATCAAGTGAACTATGTATCACTGGATATGCATAGTATAGCATAACAATTCATAAATGAAAGACACACACTTGTGTTTCCCTCACAACCCATTGTTGCAGCCTTCCAGATAATAAAATCAAAATGGTTTATCTCTACTAGAGTAACCAATGCAAGGTTTCCAGAGGAAACAGGTGGAGCTCACACCTAGGCAATGATTTTAAAAATCCTGGATAATAGACGGGGAAGAACTCTGCTTCCTGTCTGAGGGCAACAGCAAAGGGCTGTGTAAGAAAACACAATAGTGTTAGAAGATACAGTGCTGTACCTAAACTTTTACTATAGTTTTCTTCTTACTGTATATGCTATACAGAAGAATACTAGTACAGTATAGGAGGATGTGTGCCGGCCTGCCTTTGCCGGCCGGCACACACCACAATTAGCTTTAAAGTAT
>NC_090764.1:33245836-33254486 GCF_036898095.1 Palaemon carinicauda
AAGATTGAAAACGTTTACATTTTAATCTTCTTATGAATTATTTGCTTTTTGCTAATACTTGCCCTACTTTAGGATCATTTGTTTAATCGTTAATCAATAGTAATTTCAAAGTAGATAGACCATTCTTTCCTTATTTGTGTAACATATATGGAAAAATGACGCATGCCATGTAGTACACCAATCAACGTTTGGCTATACCATCCCGTGGAGAAGCCTTGGGGGAGGGCCTTGGGGGAGGGGAGGGGTGTTTAATTGCCACGTTGCATTCCTATTCAGCCTTTGATTACCGTATAGAGGGAAACCTATTTGAACGATTGCTTCTCTATAGTTAGGGAATCTCTAACATCTCCATTTCGATTACCTTATCACTAGCCCTAGATTCTGTCTCTGTTAGAAACTACGACTCAAGAAATACAGCAAAATTTAATAGTTCCTGATTGATCTTCGGATATTTGGGAAATTCCTTAAAAATTTAAAATCTCTTTATACATATGTATATCCTGATATGTTTGGATGGATTTACTCATACGTTAAAAATGTCTTGTCTGTTTATTGAGATGCCCATGTGATGGACAACGCAATTCATTCATTTAGCAAAGAACTTTACTGCGCAAGTGTGAAGAATATGACAATAAAAATTACTGCATCAAAAGATAATTAGTTGTCATGGAAGTTATTGGTCTTCCTTTAAAAAAGTGAAATAATATAACTGGTATGAAAAATGGAATGGCGAAAAATTCAATATTCCGTATTTGAAAAAATCTCTCAGTGCACCACAAAATGCTATGCTCTCTTCCAAGCAGGGGTAAAAAGGTAGACATCAAGATTTCTTATCCTGAAAGGAAAAAAAAAAATTATGGTCTAAGAAAAATTACAGGTCTGCGATATGTAACCCAGCCGAGACAAATTTGCATCAATAGGAAATAGAAAATGATGTTCCGGAGAGGATTTTTCTAGTTTTTATTGAAAGTATATAAAAATATGTATGAGAGGGGAAAGAAAAATGGCCCAAAATATTTAAATAGAGGAGAAAGATACATTTTTAAATGGGAGAGAACCATTCCTTAGAAGTTTGTATGTTTGTTCACATTGAAAAATGATTGTTCTGTAATGTAGAATGAGAATTGGTTTTAGTCATTATTCTTATTTGAAAATGTCACGGAAGCATTGTAAATATAAATTTTAGGGTTTTAAAGAAAAATCATTGGAACTTTTAAGTATGAATGAACCCTGAGCCTTAGATTGCCTCATACTGTTCTCCACAACCTATGAGATCATGAAGGGAAGTATGTGATGAAAGTTTATAATGATTGTTAAAATCATTTATGTACTTTAATATATCAGTTCCTTGGGAAATCAGATTATGTGCTGAAGTCCAATTGAATCCATTATCATGCAAAAATTAGTTGGTAGTCACATAGTAACTAAGAATGCAATAGGAATGTAATGTTATCAGCCCATTAGTTTTCATACTATATATGCATATCTGGTTTGGTCTATAAAATAAAATGTAGTTGGGAGGGTGTCCTCTTCCGCGTACTCCATTTGCCCATATATATTGTGCAGATAAGGCGTTAGGTAGAACTGAAAGATTCTTGAAGGCAACCAACTTTATTTCGACAGACAGCGAGATGGTCACAAGAATTTAAATAGATTGATGCAAGCAGATGCAGGCATAAATAGGTTATCAGTGCGAGGAGAGTGCTATGACGACTATATGGAAAAAAACAGAACAAATACCGTTACAATGTGCGAGCGTGTGTGATACGCTTACTGTATATGGCTCCCACCCTAAAAAAGACATACATGTGAAATAGGGCACACTGCTCTTGAGAGGCATACTGTAGGCGGGTCATCTGACAGGAGATATGCAGGTTTTAAGTAATCAATGGACAGTGGTCTTGGCAAAAGAGAATGGCATGCGCCCGTGTCTACCAAAAATTGCACGCCCGTACCTGCTTCATGTAAAAAGAAAAGATTAGTAACAGTTAGAAGCCACCGCTGCAAGTGTGGCCTCCTTACACATTTCTTCACAGCAGCCCCAAATTTGAAGTCAATAGCGTAACTGCGGCCGATGGGTGAAAGTAAGTGGCTGAAGAGGTCTGTGGTTGAGGAATAAGCAAGGGGTGGTATATGTGGGGGTGGGCGGCTTTGTTGCTGCTCTGGCACGTCACGTGGTAAGCATTCAGGTCGACTTTGATGTTGAATAGTTATCTACATCATCAGGAGTGGAGGCATTGATGGAGGTCAAGAAGGTGTTGAAGGGGTGGTCCATAAGGGCATCGACTTTGGTCATTAGGTCCTTCATGGGCAAAATATCGAAATCGGGGATAGCGGCACATACATGTTTAGGTTGGCGCCGTACCCAAAGGGAACGAAGTAGATTCACTTCACGAGTAGTGCCGTCAGCGGCAGGTTGCAGGCGAGCAATACTGGTCATTTCACTGAGGGCGAGCGAAGCCTTTTTGGTCCCCCAACAGTTGTTGAGAGAGCTGAAAAAGTTTTGCCATACAGGCTGCTGGTGATGGCGAATATGATTTTAGGTCTTCGTCCATAATGGAGGGTGTCGTCTTGCTTGCACAGCCCATTGGACATTTCCGGGAAGTTTCCCCGGATGGCCGTTAGAACGATCTGTTTTGGTGCTTGACTGTGTCACATCCTTTGGTGTCCGTGTCTGAGGGTGGCATCATCACACATTAAGGAACGGCAGTGAAGAGGAAAGCAGGAGGGAGCTGAACACTCTGATGGTCACCAATGTGCAGGCGAGCCGATAGTTTGTAACTGAGAAACTCGGGAATCCAACTAACCTCATTTCAATAGTCAGCGAGCTTTTATAACAACAGTTTCAGTGAAAGAAGGTTGCAAAAATTCAAACAGATCGATACAAGCAGATACAGGCATAAACAGGTTATCAGTGCAAGTGAAGAGCGATGATGACAATACAAAAAGAAAGAAAAATTGCCGTTACAATGTAAGAGTGTGTGTGATATACGCGCGGTACACCATGTATGTTGTTCATTGTGTTGAGGTCTTTACAGTAGGGAGGATTTTGCAAATGACATAATGGGGTTTGGGCAATGGGTGTTTAGTATAGGCAATCTGAGATTTCAGTTGAGTGTGATCCATAGTAATATAGCCACCTTGTGCATGGGTACCAGGACTATGGGGTGGCACCATTTGGAGGGGTCATCCCTTACTGGTATGACAATTCCTGCACTTGATCTGTAAGGGTGAACGAAATGGGCCTGGGCATATGTTTCTTACCATCTTTTCCTCCACTTTTTGCTGATATCAGGCATTTGTGGAATAATTGTTAGCAAATCTGTATTTAGTAATAGTGCTATTGCAGATGATGGATTTTTTTACATGATTGAGTAAATGTTATCAAAACACTTCTGCTACGAACAGGGATTCACTTACTGTTCAGAATTTATGAAAACGAGAGATACAATCAGTCACGTAAGATAGAATTCGGGGAATTTTCGAACACTACTTTAAATCTAACTAGACCACCAAACCATTCATCTATCTTGTGAGTTAAATCTCTCTAAATTATTATTTAAATTATAATACATACCAGCATGAACATATCAAATTCAACAGAACGGCAATGTAATACCATATAAGAATATGTGATGTATGAAAATAATATACTTATTTTTTCACATGAATAATAAGAAGGGCATTTCTAACTGCTATGAATGATTTAAGATTACCTGTACCTCCCTGATAGGATTCAACCCTGCTGTCTTTTGTTTTATTAGATATTATATATTTTGTTTCTCGTCACATCAATGTAATTTCATGTTGAAAGCAATTGCATATAAGTTTCCTCTTTCTTTAACTTTTTATCTGAAGTTATTTCGTCAGTTCCAACAAGTTCGATCAAGGTATTTTCGCTTTGTATTTCTTACAACTTTCCCGGTATCCTTGGTAACGTTCCTGACAATTCGTTGTGAAACAGTATTGCATTTCCCAATCATCCAGTCTTCTCTAAGGTAAAGTTTTTTCTTGTCTTGCCAGAATGGTTATTGATTTAGTTTTAACAGTTTCTACTCTGGTTTCTCATTGACAACGTGAAGTAGGTACATCTGAATAAAGAATTTATCGATTAGAAATGTCCGGTATCCTTAAAGTCCACTTCGATGCAATATTCATTTTAACCAACCTTGCATAGTGTTTACTCAAATTTGCTCTGCATTTATTTGATAGTTTCGTTAGGCCTGACGTGACAAAAGCATATGTAGTCACACCTGTGAAATAAATAAAGTAGTTCATATTTCATAGTAGCATTTTTACGGGAGAAAAGTTATCTGAAACGAAATATCCATGTGACTGAAATTGAAATTATGACGGTGCAAGAGAAAAATCTGAATTTCGTTTCTTCTTCTTCGAGGGAAATGGTGCTCTCATGTTCAAAAGAGCTCACAAAACTGCATTATCCACCTCGCCAACTCTCTGCTGTAATAGACATTTTCCTTTTCTTTTATCAAGTGGGTTAGCGGGTAGGACGGTAGTGCCATTATCCTTTTATTTCTAGTTAAGATAACTATCTGGAGGAAGCTAAATTTCAATAAATGTTGGCCCTCCAAGCACAGATTGCAAGAGGTTTTCTTAAAAGAATTTGAAATTTTGTTAATTGTGTTAATTTTTAGAGGTATCAGTAGCCAAGGGTGAAAATGGGAAAGGATTATTGGACGAAATTTAAGGAAGCGAATGATAATATTTTAGAAATCTGTTAGAGAGACGAGAAGAATACAAAGTTAATTCAGACAATACTTTAGTTCTGAAATTGGAAGAGGAATGGATGTTCTTCAAAGATGAAGCATAGTTCAGTATTTAAAGACAAATAGAGCTATTGAACATTTGAAATAACTTTAATAAATTAATTTATGAAAGGAAGAAAAATAGGAGTAAAAAAAATGAAACGAAGTAACTTAACAAAATTTTTTCCTGTAAAGTTTAAATGAACTAGAAAGCAAATGTTGATCCCACCCACCCCCCTCGAAAAAAGAGAATAAAATGAATTTAAAAGATAATATATTTTGAATAAAGTGTTAACCTTTATAATTTAACTCTGATGATTTCACCATTTTATCTGGTAAAAATACTAAATTTCAGGTTCTGTGTTATGGGGAGGCTCAGGATAACAGAAAACAATCAAAATTTTAAAACAAAGACTAAGGGATGTGAATGGATGGATCCTGAAAGTATTTGGCGATAGTCTGCGAAATAGGGAAGGGAATCCATTAGCAAGTTTTCTGGTCACTGGTAATCCATCTTCTTCGAATACTCTCTTTGCTTTTCTGTTTTCTTTAGGTCTGCCCTTCTTCTTCTTCTTCAATGATTTACACAAATTTGATACATAAGAATTTTGTTTAATGATTTTCTTAATGCTCCTGAATTATCTATTTCCTGGCGCATAAAATTTTTATTATTTTTCCCTGTATGTCTATACCTCTATTCACCAATGTATTGTCTCTATGGATTTTTCAACATAGCATCTGTTCATACATGACGAACTATAATCATTTTTTTTATTTCTTGACATATGCTACTTTCAAAATTGGCGGGTAAAAAGTTAAGAAAATAGCCTTTACTCCTTTTCAAATGTTTAATGGACATACAACTAATAGTAAATTCCATAAACTCATAAATTCTCATGACAACAATAAGATTGCCAAACAATTCTTCTTCGCTCAAGGGGTTAACTACCGCACTGTAATTGTTCAGTGGCCACTTTCCTCCTGGTAAGAGTAGAAGAGGATATTTAGCTATGGCAAGCAGCTCCTCTGGGAGAGGGTCATTCCAAAATCAATCCATTGCTCTCTAGTCTTGGGTAGTGCCATAGCCTCTGTACCATGGTCTTTCGCTGTCTTGTGGTAGAGTTCTCTTGCTTGAGGCTACACTTGGGCACACTATTCTATATTATTTCTTTTCCTCTTATTTTTTTTAGTTTCCATAGTTTAGGATTGAAAACTAAAAGATATATTTTAATGTTATTACTGTTCTTAAAATATTTTATTTAAATTTTTCATTACTTCTCTTGTAGTTTATTTCCTTATTTCCTTTCCTCACTGGGCTATTTTTTTCTGTCAAAGCCCTTGGACTTATAGCATGCTGCTTTTCCAACTAGGATTGTAGCTTGCTTAGCAATAATAGTAGTGATAAAGAGTCAAAGTTTAGCTAACGATGCATTATCAGCAAAGGTTTTGTGAGTGCCTGATTCTGTTTATAAACATGTCAAAGAATTTACAGTCCCCTTTTCCTGAGTTAACGACCGCCCTATGAAAAGCAAATTTCTTCTATTTTATGCAGACTATTTCTCTGATGCAAGGAGAGAAGGTCCCTTGAAAACCTCTTTTCTCTTACCCTCCAGCTGGCGGTAGAGCTTTGGGTCATCAGCTGTGACATATGTTAGGAAGAATTCACTGCAGTCGTCAATCATGTTGCTTTCGTATCTTTACCTGTTGTTATTTTGTCTATCTATCTATATCTTTATATCTGTATTTTATCCACCTTTCTTTATATTTAGTTATCAATCCAAAGGCTTAATCCTAATTTTGAAATAGTCCTGGGAATTTCTAAATTCAAATATAAAATGGACTACTTTATTCATTCAAGAACATGCTGATCATTAGTTGGTTGTTTAACTCATTGATATTTTCTCTATAGTGACATCTAATAAACTCTGTTAGTTACTGCAACTTTAGTGAGATCTTATCATGACTGTCTTTTTTAGAGAGTTCTCTGCAGGGAAAGTTTTACATTATTTGTTGTCTATATTAAGAGTTAATACCATAACAGGAAAAAAAATTTCCAATAACTTCGAGATAGAAAAACATTAATTTGTTAATGTTCTCTTTATTTGAAGATTGAAAGATTTTCCAAAGTAGCGGAGGAATAAAGCCATAACATTTTTTTCATAGCGTCCTATCTGTTAGAAAATCAAGAACGATAAATAGACAAAGGAGAGAATTTCTGATTAATTCTGTATATCATGCATATCGTAAAGACTGAAAACGATTAATCTGGATATTCAGGTTTATGATTATAAAATCCCATCTGCAGATCTCTCTTCTAAAATTTGTAAGTTCCTTTGTTATGCTAATTGTGAACGACAATACCTCGGTTACAAGCAGTATTTCAATTATCACTGATCACATCCACTCTCCTTAATATTAGATTATTAACAAATAGATTGATCCTTTATTATAATCATGTCGTTTTGTGTGAATTTTCCACAAAACCTTAGATGATGACTTTGGTAAGATTCTATTAACGCATTTGTCGCTCTAAACATTATTCTTAATGGAGAATAACAATGTCATTAGAAATATTTCTTTTCTGTATTACATAGATCAAAGGCAGATACATTTCGTTAAGTTGTTAATATCTTCTTCTAAGATATATATTCACATTCAAAGCCTTTAACATTTAGTGAGTCAAAAAGATTTTACCGGGAATTTGGAATTTCCTTTATTTTTGCATCCTTTCTTAACCGTTATTGGTCTTTGTATTTTCTCCCCATTTTGTATTCACTTTAGCGAAGAATAAAAGTGCTGTTGAAATTTCAGTTTGACACAGAACGTAATTGCATTAAGAATTTAAATTCAATTAGGAATTCCTAAGTTCAGCATCCAATCTATAATTTAGAAAACATTTTCTTTGCTGAATTGTGAAAGAAGCTCCTGTTTATTCTGCAAAGAAGAGACGGCTTCATTTTATTCATTTTTTTTTTTTTTTAATTAAAGATTACATATACAATGACCATTTGGAATACCAATAAGTCCTTCTGTTGACAATAAAGATTTTATACCCTTATGTATATCATCATCGATAAAAATTTTAGTTTTCGTAAAGTAAAATGAGAAAAAAATAAGTGTTTCCTATTCAAGATATCATTATCATCAGCCTTTTAGATATCACATATGTGTATGTGTAAAACTGTGCATACAACATAAGTTACAGAAAAATACTCTGAAATGCTGATGCTTCTCCTGAATACATCTCAAGTTGGTTAAAATATTTGCGTCAGGATTTACCATTAAATCCTTGCATCAACAATAAAAATTTTATATCCTTATGTCATTCATCACAGTGTATTTAATGTAAATGTAAAGTAAAATAAAAATTAATTGTAAATATTTCCTATTAAGGATATCATCAGTCTTTTACATATTATGCATATGTGTATGTAAAATTGTGCATTGAACATAACAGTAAAGGAAAAATAGTTTAAAACGACAATGCTTGTCCCGAATACCTCTAAAGTTTGTTCCACTTTTTGCGTCCGGATTTCCCAACTCCAAGTGGACCCTAATGGTCTTGTTGTCTTGGGCCGGCAGGTGTAAAGTGATCAGACGTTTGTGAGGGACATAGACTTCCTTAATCACATTCCAGTGTCTGTAAGCTTATTTCATCGAATAAAAGCAGTGGAAGAGATTGGCTTTATCGATTTCGTAATGCTTCAGTTTGCTTTGGTTATTGTCATTTATTCGGTTATTTAGTATCAATTACTCGAAGAAAATATTTTTCTTGATTAGTGATCATTAATGCTGAATTTCCATATACTTGTTTAAATTTTGATAAAATTCAATTTCAATTTCCAATCTGCTTTTCTAAGGAACACACACACACACACACATAT
>NC_090764.1:33254986-33269986 GCF_036898095.1 Palaemon carinicauda
ACCAGGATGTTTACTGGACAATATGAGAAGACACCCACATATATACCACACACAAACACGCACAATCACACAAACACGCACACACGTACAGATAGTTTTCGCATATTTTAAGAACCAGAATATGCCATTATATATGAACTCAGTTTCATCATATTTTCTTATAATATTGAGTTCATAAAAAAGTCGCTGAATACAAGTTTTAGCGAAGTATGCACTCATCAACTCGAAGAATATACTTTTATCTCCTTATCGTTACCTGAATGCGTTCCAGCAAATATTCTAGTTCTTTCTATTTACATCAATATTGATATCTTTACTCTAAGTTGCAAATTGCACCAGAATGGTGAAGGGTTTCTTTTGGTTTTTATTCTTTAAACTAAATTCACTTTCTTTGAAAATTGTTGAAATATGTATCTTCTTGTATGAATAACCTAACACCTCTGGTGTAGTTTAATTTTACGTAAAGAATAATAATATGCTGTCAATTAATGTTAGGTATTTCGATGTTGTTATGAAGTAATCGCATCACTGCTATTTACGCTATAGCAGATAAATCAATATTTTATTTGAACTTCAAATAAAGTCTCAGTTTCAAAAAGAAAACTTAGAAAACTTTTAAAGGAAAGTATTGAACGAATATTTATCCCAGACATTTCTGGCAGATAAACTGATACAATATTCTATAGAAAATGAAATTTCAATACAACCTTCACGAGAAACATGGGTATACTTTTTCAGTCACGCTCCTTTATGTTATGTAATTTAAACTTATGCACTGCCATCATAGAAGTCAAAAGAGCATTTCTGCTGGGCCTCTAAGAGAGAGAGAGAGAGAGAGAGAGAGGAGAGAGAGAGAGAGAGAGAGAGAGAGGAGGAGAGAGAGAGAGAGAGAGAGAGAGGTTACCATATTTTCAAGAACTGTTAGGGAACTCAATAGCAGAAAAGGAAGAAATCCAGCTAAATAATCAACAATATTACTGTAAATACTAAAAATAATTCATTTCGGTACCTGATAAGAAAGGTAATCCACAAACATCAGAGAAACAAATGTGTGCAAAATGACTGACAATGAAAACGAGAATCAATTGCTAAGTAATTAAATTTCATGGCGATAATCCACTTGGAATCATTGTGAGAGTGGGACACTTCTCTGCTACACAGGGTAAGGGACTGGCAATCTCGCATCCTTTTCTGGCTCAGACTCGAATACAGAAATCATAAGAATCGGAAGAGAGAATAAGAGGTCTCATTGAAAATTAATAAAAGTTAATTTAACGTTAAAACCCCACAGCAAAGTCTATTCCCTAAACGTGTAAGAGATAACAGAAATATCATACAATTGATGATACAAGAATCAAATTAGGGCAAATAATGTTCTCCAAGTCATACTAATCAAACTGACTGACCAATTAAAAACAGTGATGGAGGCCTTTTTTTTAAGATGAAGGAGATTTTTCAAGATGGTGGTAATTTTTTAGGATGGTGGCCATTCTTCAAGATGGCCCGCCAAATTAGTCGTCTGGGTTGACATTTTGCATTGAAGAATCTTTAGTTGTCTGAGTTGCATGATCTAGATACTGATTCCTATGTTTTAAGGCTACTGGAGTAGATTGCAGAGTTTATGAAACACACTGGCACATTTTTTCAATAATTTATGGTCTATAAAGTAAAATTATACATATGTTTAAAGATTTTACTGTTTTTAAAGCACACCAACATATTTTTCTCACTAAGTTTCTCATTGCAGGTTCCTGGTAAACCGCATTGACTTGCGAGTTAAACTGGAGAAAGGCAGCACACAGAAGGTATCTGCATGTGACAGAGTACATTTAGCTGCAAACTTTTCAAGTGGAAGAAATTGATAAAGTTCTTGATGGAGTGATTGCCTGGGCACCACTAAAGTGTACTGGTCGCATTACTGTGACGAAACTCAGCTTATAGTTCACCTTTTTCACCCAGAACTGATGACTGACTTCTTTAGGAATCACAACGTCAATTATGTATGACAGATTCCAATTCATCTCAGAGATTTGATATTTCTTCATTAAAACGCCCCCAGATGTGGCCTGGGAGTTTCATGATGGCAACTTCATCATCCATAAGACTAGAAGAGAATTTCCTGCCCCAGCAATCAATCAAGCATGCGAGCAAAATAAATGATCAAAGGTGACGGAGGAACAATTGGGTTGATAAAAGATATATCAGCGCTTCGTAGGTGGGTGGTCAGTGGATCTGAAGTTAGTGGTCTGGTAGCTAAATATAAGGCCATATCTGGTATGAATGATGCCATCTAAAGCATTAGACGTCCCTTTTAATCTTTCTTTGAAAAGGTGAAGTCACACTTTCTGCAATGATGCAGATGATGGGCAACCCATTCCAAGACAAATCAACTAAACTGCTGGAGCTAGATACGAAGAACATTGCAGTCGGAACTCTAGCTGAAATGGAAGCTAAACATCACCAGTGGGGGTGAGAGCAGTTAAACCCATTCTTGGAGGGACTAAAGGATGATGGTGGCATTCCTTTCCATCATCCAATCAAGAAAAACACAGTTTCTTTCTTCACACAAGGAGAATGTCCTCAAAGATGACTGTCAATTATTCTCAAGACTGTTCACCTCCTACCAGAAAAGGCATCGTGGCTTTGAAGAATTCATCAAGCACGAGAATCAGCTCCACAATGGCAAGCTTCTTACATGTCAGAAATCACAGCTGGTTGAAATTATTGGAACAAGTGAACATATTCCACAAACAACCAAAGGCAGATGCAATCATCAATAATAAATGAGCACTTACCTATGTCTTACCTCCACGTACCTTAAAGACATTTTGAGAGTATGCTAAAAAGGACATCATTCCAAAGTGGAATACTATGGAGCCAGGTATGAGTGAGTGGACTTAGTCTTTGATGTATACAAGAAGTCAAGAGTGAAATCTCGAGATAAGGTAGAAAAGGAAGAATGAAGATGAAGAATTAGAGGAGGAAGTAAGACACCAGGTAATTGGCAAAGCTTTCTTCGTGATGGGGAAAATGTGTGTGAATCCGAGATGACAAGCACAGTCATAGTCACATAAAAAGAAGATGCCAGTAGCAACACAATGAAATCTCTGGATGCAGTGTCCCCATGTTGTTAAGAAGAATCAGACATTAATATTTTTACATGACAGAGATGCAAGAGCTGATGGAAGAAATCTATTATCATTAAGGCCAATGACACGGATGTTTTAGTCATAGTAATATCTGTAATGCCATCCTTACAATGAATAGCTCTTGAGAAATTGTGGATTGCCTTTGGACAAAGAGCGAAGATTCGATGGATTCCAGTCAGTGAGGTAGTTTTTGCAATAGGACTTGAGAAAGCTAGAAGGATTCCATACTTTCATGTGTTCACTGTATGTGACGTTGTGTCAAACTTCCTAAAGAAAGGGATGAAATTAGCATAACAGACTTGGATCGTATTTGATGATGTTTCTGAAACATTCACTGATATCAGCCAATATCCAACAATGAGTCGTGATCCTAACCTACAGAGACTGGAGAGATTCTCTGGCATGTGTGACAGATCAAGCTAATGTGAATGAAGCAAGACTAGATCTCTTGCCCACAAAGTAGAGGCCATATAACCCAATGCCACCTACATAGGAAACCTTCAGAAGACGAAAAGTATCATCTGGGGTCAGGCAGCCATCTCCAATCCAGGCACATGTAGTCTTGCCGAATTGGGGGTGGATATATAATGTAGACATGGTAGACATGTTGGACAACACTATCAGCTATTGCAGATAGTGGTCGGAAACTGACAACTAAGTGTTCCTCAAAGTAAAGCTGCAAAGGAAGATGAAAGTGCTTACAGTCAGCACTCCCCTGCACCTCACTCTGCAGCTGCTTATAGCTGCTTAAGTGAGCAGTAGCAGCTGGAGGACCAGTGACATGGTTTAAGCACTGCAGTACAAAACTTACTAAATGAAAAACAGACTACCTGGTGGCCCATCTTGAAAAAAAAAAAAAAAAAAAAAAAAAAAAGTAAAATCTTGAAAATATATGTCACTTTGCTTTATATACGGTAAAATCTTGAAAACTATGTTATTTTGCTTTATAAACATTAAAATCTACTCCAGCAGAATGAGAACATAGGAATCAAAATCTCAATCATGCACATAGGATAACTAAGCAAAACACAAATTTCGTGTGACTAATTTCTATTTTCAATTGGTCAGTCTTCTAGAATTTATTAATATCACTTGGAGAACAAGCGTATAATTTTAAATTTGTATCATCAATTTCATTTGCATGATTCCTTAATTTAAAATTTTTTTTTATCTACTATACTAAAAGTCTGGCTATTTGGAAAAATATTTCATAGATCATGATATAATCTGTAAAATGGTATATACCTTGGGGTTTCATGGTGCATAACAGTGTTTTCACGTATAAACTTGCTGTAATTTATAAAAAAAAATATTCGCTAACCTATATCTCCAGATCTACGAAAAGCAGAAGCGAATACTTAACCATATTTTCAATAGAAAGAATAACAAAAGTCAATGCTATTACTAATTACATTTAAGACGAACACACTGCTTCCTCCATCAAGGAATTTCTCGAAATGGAATTACAACCGCTCCCACTTTTGCGTATGTCTCCCAACTGAACGAGGGTTTACCTTACAACACTTGCTTTTGTTTAAATCTATCTCTCTCTCTCTCTCTCTCTCTCTCTCTCTCTCTCTCTCTCTCTCTAGTGGGGGTTGCGGTCATAGCTTGAGGTGCATGATTGGGGTTGCCTGAAAAAAAGATTGGGAACCACTGCCCTAGCCTTTTTCACGCTTTACTTTGGCCAGACATTAAGAAAATGGTTTTTGAAATTGATATTCATGCTATCATTCTCTTGGACATTTATGAAAAATCCTATACTGGGAATTAAATAAAAAATGGAAGAGAGATAGTCAATGTAAATAGAGACGACTATTTCAAACCCTTTACCTTGTCTGTGGAAAGACAAAAATAATGAGGAAACATTTTCGTAAATAAAGTTTTAAAGAGTGACATCAGGCCGTGGACATGAGAGAGAGGAGAGGAGAGAGAGAGAGAGAGAGGAGAGAGAGAGAGGAGAGAGAGAGAGGAGAGAGAGAGAGAGGGGGGGGGGGGGGGGGGGGGCTTGGCAACATCCGTCATCATCCGCAACACCGCTCTGTGGATTCTTTGATGTTCTTTTCAACTTTTCGTCTCATTTCCTTTCTCTTTCTGCCTCGAAAAGTAAAAGCGAAGAAATAAAAAGCTAGAATCTGAAATCTATAAGCCTGTGTTTTGTTCAACATATAGCGGATTGCACAAGGACACAATGGTGTTCTGCCAGTGTAGAAATGAACAGGCCTCGGCATATCAAAAGATTTGCACCAAGAATTTTCGTTGCCTGTGAAGAATTCACTTATTTTTCTTGGGCTGCTTCCCGTTTTCACACTCCTTAATACCTTTGAAATGGGAGATTAGAGTTCAAACACAAATGTATCGAAAATCTGCACATGCAAAGCAATGCAAATCCATTGTAACTGAGATTCGACTACAAAAAGGGAAACGGTAATACGAGAAAATACTTAAAATAAATTCACAAATTTAACCATAAGATTTCAGTTTAAGATCTCAAAATTTAAGACAATTATCTAATAAGAATATGATGCTTTTTAGCAAATTTAACACGCTGCTAATGAACAACAAATATAAAACCAAATAGAAAATGTCCTTATCTATTCAATTAATCTTACACTGTTCAATAATCACTAAAATATTTTTTATATATTAACAGATAACCAGTAATAAAACAAGAAACTAAAGCGTTTTACACATGAAACTTCTTCACCAATAATTGAGTAGAGATAAGAAGCATCGGAATAGGATTTATTTTTTATTTTTTATTTCCTCTCAATTGAGCTTTGGGTGAAGTCTTCCTATCTAAATCACCCAAACATCTGCAAATTTTGTTTTATTTTCCTTCTGCATCCTGCAATCATTATAAGTGATGGAATTTTACGAATTAGCCTATTCAGAAAAAATTTTTTGGTTTCATTATACATCTTATGAAGGATGTTAAGAACCTCAACGCAGAATAGATAGAATAAGGAAACTCATAATCAATAATGCCAATCGAGACAGCATGCCAGAGCAGTGCATCTGATAAAGAAATGGCAATTATCCATTGTAGCTACCAATATCAGTTTATTGACACGGAAATAAAAATATACACTATCTAAGAGCAAGTTAAAGGCCTTGAGAAAGGAGACAAATAGATGATTACAAGGGATTTTTACTCCTTGAGACCTATATAAAGTATCAGAGAGAGAGAGAGAGAGAGGAGGAGAGAGAGAGAGAGAGAGAGAGAGAGAGAGAGGAGAGAGGAGAGAGAGAGAGAGAGGAGGGACAATCATCATCACAAACAGCATTTTTTTACTACTGGATAATTTTCACCATTACTTTATCAAAAACTACATTTGTTGTTGATTGAAATTTTTACAGCTACAAAACTAGGTAAACTTTGTGGAACATTTGATTATATCTTATCAACACTTACTTTGCACAAGGATGAAAAAGCGAAGGTCACTTTAACACATACTTGGAGAAGTTGGAATCACAATTCCTAGAAAATCAAATTAAAAAAATAGATTAAGCTTAACGATTTGAAGAGTGATCTTGCATAAGAAGAATAAATTGGACCTTGAGATAATGCAAGAAAGCGAATATACGTGATTTAAGGAAATCAACAAAACTAAATGCATAAAAAAAATGTAGTTCTCTTCCGACAAGTCAATTAAAATTAGTATTATTTATAAGAAAAACTCTTCCCTTGATAATAATAAAACTAAAGGCCTAAACGCAAAGAAATTCAGCAGTTCTTGTATAAAGAAATAAAATCACCAGGCTCTCGTTACTAGGCAGAATGTTTTTATATTTCACCATTTTCCTCTTTTTTTCAGGACTGTTAACAGAAGCTAAGGATTTTGGGAAGGAAGTCAGATACAAAGATCCTCTCTAATTGTCTAAGTCTGGCTATTTGCACATGAAATGAAAACCCAGTCTGAAACTCTTCCTTTCTTTTTATTCCTTAATAAATTCGGTCTTTCTAAAAGAGACCTCTTGTCTGTGGGGCATAATGGTGAAGATGCTATGCAGGGATCGAAAATAATGAACCTTATCAACTTCTCATTTCCAGGCAGAAAAACGTTAATTTGTAGCCATTTGCCAGGCAGATGGAGAACTCGGTGAAGCACTTTTTGTGTGAACGCACAGGCCTATAAAACTTAAGAATATGAACATCCATACGGAAACCCCCTTGCCTTTTTTATGCTTTACTTTGGCCAGACATTTGGAAAAATGGTTTTTGAAATTGATATTCATGCTATCATTCTCTTGGACATTTATGAAAAATCCTATACTGAGAATTAAATAAAAAAAGGAAGAGAGAATCAATGTAAATACAGACGACTATTTCAAACCTTTTACCTTGTCTGTGGGAAGACTAAAATAATGAGGAAACCATTGCCTGAATAAAGTTTTAAAGAGGGAGACGTCAGTGCCGTGGACAAGAGAGAGAGAGAGAGAGAGAGAGTGAGAGAGAGAGAGAGCGAGGAGAGAGAGAGAGAGAGAGAGAGAGAGAGAGAGAGAGCGAGAGAGAGAGAGAGAGACAAAGGGCTTGGCAACATCCGTCATCATCCGCAACACCGCTCTGTGGATTCTTTGATGTTCTTTTCAACTCTTCGTCTCATTTACTTTCTCTTTCTGCCTCGAAAAGTAAAAGCGAAGAAATAAAAAGCTAGAATCTGAAATCTATAAGCCTGTGTTTTGTTCAACATAGAGCGGATTGCACAAGGACACAATGGTGTTCTGCCAGTGTAGAAATGAACAGGCCTCGGCATATCAAAAGATTTGCACCAAGAATTTTCGTTTGCCTGTGAAGAATTCACTTATTTTTCTGGGGGCTGCTTCCTGTTTTCACACTCCTTAATACCTTTGAAATGGGAGATTCGAGTTCAAACACAAATGTATAAAAAATATGCACATGCGAAGCAATGCAAATCTATCGAAACTGAGATTCGACTTCAAAAAGGGAAATGGTAATGCGAGAAAATCCTCAAAATAAATTCATAAATTTAACCTCAAAGTTTCGTTGTTTAAATTCTAAGAATTTAAAACAAATATCTAACAACAATATGATGCTATTTGACAAATTTAACAAGCTATGATTGAACAACAAACACAGGACAAAATGGAAAATGTCCTTGTCTATTCAATTAACTTTTACACTGTTCAATAATCTTTTAAAATATCTGTTATATATCAACAGGCTAACCAGCAATAAAACAAGATACTAAGCGTTTACACATGGAATCTCTTCACCAATAACCGAGTAGAGATAAGAAGCATCAGAATAGGATTTCTTTTTTTTTTAAGATTTTTTATCTCATCTCTATGGATCTTTGGGTGAAGTCTTTCTAACTAAATTATCCAAATATCAACGAATTTTGTTTTATTTTCCTTCTCCATCCTGCAATCAATATAAGTGACGGAATTTTACGAATTAGCCTATTCAGAAAAATAATTTTTTGTTTCATTATACATCTTATTAAGGATGTTAAGAACCTCAATACCGTATAGATAGGATCAGGAAGCTCATAATCAATAATGTCAATCGAGACAGAATGACAGAGCAGTCCATCTGATAGAAAAATGGCAATTCTCCATTGTAGCTACCATTAACATAGATTATTGACGCGAAAATAAAAATATACACTATCTAAGAGCAAGTTGAATGCCTTGAGAAAGGAGACGAATATATGATTGCAAGGGATTTTATTCTTTGAGACCTATCAAAAGGATGAGAGAGAGAGAGAGAGAGAGGAGAGAGAGAGAGAGGAGAGAGAGAGAGAGAGAGAGAGAGAGAGAGAGAGGAGAGAGAGAGGAGAGGAGAGGGGGAGGGAGGGAGTTGGACAATCATCATCACAAACAGCATTTTTAACTACTGGATAATTTCTCACCATTACTTTATCAAAAACTACATTTGTCGTTGCTTGAAATTTTTCACAGCTACAAAACTAGGTAAAATTTGTGGAACATTTGATTATATCTTATCAACACTTACTTTGCACAAGGATGAAAAAGCGAAGGTCACTTTAACACATACTTGGAGAAGTTGGAATCACAATTCCTAGAAAATCAAATTAAAAAAATAGATTAAGCTTAACGATTTGAAGGGTGATCTTGCATAAGAAGAATAAATTGGACCTTGAGATAATGCAAGAAAGGGAATATACGTGATTTAAGGAAATCAACAAAACTAAATACATAAAAAAATGTAGTTCACTTCCCACAAGTCAATTAAAACTAGTAGCATTTATAAGAAAAACTCTTCCCTTCACAATGATAAAACTAGAGGCTTAAACGCAAAGAAATTCAGCAATTCATGTTTAAAGAAATAAAATCAGCAGGCTCTCGTTACTGGGTATTTTTTTTTTTTTTTTCCACCATTTTCCTCTTTTTTTCAGGACTGTTAACAGAAGCTAAGGATTTTGGGAAGGAAGTCGGATACAAAGATCCTCTCTAATTGGCTAAGTCTGGCTATTTGCACTTGAAATGAAAACCCAGCCTGAAACTCTTCCCTTCTTTTTATTCCTTAATAAATTCGGTCTTTCTAAAAGAGACCTCTTGTCTGTGGGGCATAATGGTGAAGATGCTATGCAGGGATCGAAAATAATGAACCTTATCAACTTCTCATTTCCAAGCGCTAAATGTTAATTTGTAGTCATTTGCCAGGCAGATGGAGAACTCAACCAAGCACTTTCTGTGTGAACGCAGGGGCCTGGAAAACTTAAGAATATGAACATCCATACGGACGCCCCCCTTGCCTTTTTCACGCTTTACTTTGGCCAGACATCTGGAAAATGGTTTTTAAAATTGATATTCATGTTATCATTCTCTTGGTCATTTATGAAAAATCCTATACTGGGAATTAAATAAAAATGGAAGAGATAGTCATTGTAAATACAGACGACTATTTCAAACCTTTTACTTTGTCTGTGGAAAGACTAAAATAATGAGGAAACCTTTGCCTAAATAAAGTTTTAAAGAGTGAGACGTCAGTGCCGTGGACAAAAGAGAGAGAGAGAGAGAGGAGAGAGAGAGAGAGGAGAGAGAGAGAGAGAGAGAGAGAGAGAGACAGACAGACAGAGAGAGAGAGAGAGAGAGAGAGAGAGAGAGAGAGAGAGAGAGAGAGAGAGAGAGAGAGCGAGAAAGGGCTTGGCAAAATCCGTCATCATCCGCAACACCGCTCTGTGGATTCTTTGATGTTCTTTTCAACTCTCCGTCTCATTTACTTTCTCTTTCTGCCTCGAAAAGTAAAAGCGAAGAAATAAAAAGCTAGAATCTGAAATCTATAAGCCTGTGTTTTGTTCAACATATAGCGCATTGCACAAGGACACAATGGTGTTCAGCCAGTGTAGAAATGAACAGGCCTCGGCATATCAAAAGATTTGCACCAAGAATTTTCGTTGCCTGTGAAGAATTCACTTATTTTTCTTGGGCTGTTTCCCGTCTTCACACTCCTTAATACTTTTGAAATTGGAGATTCGATTTCAACCACAAATGTATCGAAAATCAGCACATGCAAAGCAATGCGATTCTATTGTAACAGATTCGACTTCAATAAGGGAAATGGTTAAAGCCAGAAAATCCTTAAAATAAACTCACAAATTTAACCTTAAGATTTCACATTTTAAAATCTCAAAATTTATGACATTATCTAACAACAATATGAGGCTATTTGACAAATTTAACAAGCTACGATTGAACAACAAACATAGGACAAAATGGAAAAATGTCCTTGTCTATTCAGTTAATCTTACACTGTTCAATAATCAATAAAATATCTTATATATATTAACAGGTCACCAGTAATTAAACAAAACACTAAGCGTTTACACATGAAATATCTTCACCAATAACCGAGTAGAGATAAGAAGCACCAGAATAGGATTTTTTTTAAGGCTTTTTATTTCCTCTCAAATTGAGCTTTGTGTGAAGTTTTCCTAACTAAATCTTGCAAATATCTGCGAATTTCTATTTATATTCCTTCTCCATCCTGCTCTCATCATAAGGGATTGGAATTTTACGAATTAGCCGATTCAGAAAAATGTTTTTTGTTTCATTATAGATCTTATCAAGGATGTTAAGAACCTCAACACGGATTAGATAGGATCAGGAAAATCATAATCAATAATGCCAATCGAGACAGCATGCCAGAGCAGTGCATCTGATAAAGAAATTACAATTCTTTATTGTAGCTAACAATAAAAGATTATTGACACGGAAATAAAAATATACACTAATCTAACAGCAAGTTGGAGGCCTTGAAAAAGGAGATGAATATGTGATTGCCAGGGATTTTAATACTTGAAACCTATAAAAAGGATTAAGAGAGAGAGAGAGAGAGAGAGAGAGAGAGAGAGAAGAGAGAGAGAGAGAGAGGAGAGAGAGAGAGAGAGAGAGAGAGAAACAATCACCCAAACAACATTGTTTTTACTACTGGATAATTTTCACCATTTCTTTATCACAATTACAATTGTCGTTGCTTGGAATTTTTCACAGCTACAAAACTATTTACACTTTGTAGAACATTAGATTATATCTTATCGACATTTTCTTTGCCCAAGGGTGAAACAGCAGGGTCACCTTAACACATACTTGGAGGAGTTGGAACCACCATTCCTGGATAATCAAATTTAAAAGAATAGATTAGGCTTAACGATTTGAAGAGTGATCTTGCATAAGAAGAATAGATTGGACCTTGAGATAATGCAAGCAAGCGAATACACGTGATTTAGGGAAATCAACAAAACTAAATGCATAAAAAATGTAGTTAAATTTCGAGAAGTCAATTAAAATTAATCTCATTTATAAAAAAAAAAAAAAAAAAAAAAAAAACTCTTCCCTTGGCAACGATAAAACTAAAGCCTTAAACGCAAAGAAATTCAGCAATTCTTGTTTAAAGAAATAAAATCAGCAGGCTCTCGTTACTAGGTACATTTTATCACCATTTTCTTCTTTTTTTCAAGACTGTTAACAGAAGCTAAGGATTTTGGGAAGGAAGTCAGATACAAAGATCCTCTCTAATTGGCTAAGTCTGGCTATTTGCACTTGAAATGAAAACCCAGCCTGAAACTCTTCCCTTCTTTTTATTCCTTAATAAATTCGGTATTTCTAAAAGAGACCTCTTGTCTGTGGGGCATAATGCTCAAAATGCTATGCAGGGATCGAAAATAATGAACCTTATCAACTTCTCATTTCCAGGCAGAAAATGTTAATTTGTAGTCATTTGCCAGGCAGATGGAGAACTCAGCCATGCACTTTTTGTGTGAACGCACGGGCCTAGAAAACTTAAGAATATGAACATCCACACGGACACTTAGAATATGAATCCCTACCAATGCCTTTTTTACGCTTCACTTTGGCCAGATATTTGGAAAAAGGGATTTTGAAATTGATATTCATGCTATCATTCTGCTGGACATTTATGAAAAAAGCCAGACTGGAAACGAAATAATAAATGGAAGAGATAGTCAATGTAAATACAGACGACTATTTCAAACCCTTTACCTTGTCTGTGGGAAGACTAAAATAATGAGGAAACCATTGCCTGAATAAAGTTTTAAAGAGTGAGACGTCAGTGCCGTGGACAAAAGAGAGAGAGAGAGAGAGAGAGAGAGAGAGAGAGAGAGAGAGAGAGAGAGAGGAGAGAGAGAGAGAGAGAGGAGAGAGAGAGAGAAAGGGCTTGGCAACATCCGTCATCATCCACAACACCGCTCTGTGGATTCTTTGATGTTCTTTTCAACTCTTCGTCTCATTTACTTCCTCTTTCTGCCTCGAAAAGTAAAAGAGAAGAAATAAAAAGCTAGAATCTGAAATCTATAAGCCTGTGTTTTGTTCAACATATAGCGCATTGCACAAGGACACAATGGTGTTCTACCAGTGTAGAAATGAACAGGCCTCGGCATATCAAAAGATTTGCATCAAGAATTTTCGTTGCCTGTGAAGAATTCACTCATTTTTCTGGGTTGCTTCCCGTTTTCACACTCCTTAATACCTTTGAAATGGGATATTCAAGTTCAAACAGAAATGTATCGACAATCTGCACATGCAAAGCAATGCAAATCTATTGAAACTGAGATTAGACTTCAAAAAGGGAAATGGTAATGCGATAAAATCCTTAAAATAAATTCACAAATTTAACCTCAAGGTTTCGTTGTTTAAATTCTCAAAATTTAAAACAAATATCTAACAACAATATGATGCTATTTGACAAATTTAACAAGCTACGATTGAACAACAAACACAGGACAAAATGGAAAATGTCCTTGTCTATTCATTTAATTTTGCACTGTTCAATAATCAATAAAATATCTTTTATATATCAACAGCTAACCAGCAATAAAACAAGATACTAAGCGTTTACACATGAAATCTCTTCACCAATAACCGAGTAGAGATAAGAAGCACCAGAATAGGATTTTTTTAAGGTTTTTTTATTTCCTCTCAATTGAGCTTTGGGTGAAGTCTTCTTAACTAAATCTTGCAAATATCTGCGAATTTTGTTTTATTTTCCTTCTGCATCCTGCAATCATAATAAGTGATGAAATTTACGAATTAACCAATTCATAAAAATGTTTTCTATTTCATTATAGATGAATAGATAGAATCAGGAAACTCATAATCAATAATGCTAATCGAGACAGCATGCCAGAGCAGTGCATCTGATAAAGAAATGGCAATTATCCATTGTAGCTACCAATATCAGTTTATTGACACTGAAATAAAAATATACACCATCTAAGAGCAAGTTGGTGGACGAGAGAGAGAGAGAGAGAGAGAGAGAGAGAGAGAGAGAAACACCATTATCATCACAAACCGCATTGTTTTACTACTGGATAATTTTCACCATTGCTTAATCACAACTACATTTGTCGTTGCTTGGAATTTTTCACAGCTACAAAACTAGTTACACTTTGTGGAACATTAGTTTATATCTTATCGACATTTTCTTTGTCCAAGGATGAAAGAGCGAAGGTCACTTTAACACATACATGGAGAAGTTTGAAGCACCATTCCTAGATAGTCAAATTAAAAAAAAATTGATTAGGCTTAATGATTTGAAGAGTGATCTTGCATAAGAAGAATAGAATAGACGTTGAGATAATCCAAGCAAGCGAATATACGTGATTTAAGGAAATCAACAAAACTAAATGCATAAAAAATGTAGTTCAATTTCGACAAGCCAATTGAAATTAATATAATTTATGAGAAAAACTCTTCCCTTGGCAATGATAAAACTAGACGCTTAAACGCAAAGAAATTCAGCAGTTCTTGTGTAAAAAAAATAAAATCAGCAGGTTCTCGTAACTACGTACAATTTTTGTTCACCATTTTCTTCTTTTTTCCAGGACTGCTAGCAGAGGCTAAGGATTTTGGGAAGGAAGTCGGATACAAAGATCCTCTCTAATTGGCTAAGTCTGGCTATTTGCACTTGAAATGAAAACCCAGCCTGAAATTCTTCCCTTCTTTTTATTCCTTAATAAATTCGGTCTTTCAAAAGAGACCTCTTGTCTGTGGGGCATAATGCTGAAAATGCTATGCAGGGATCGAAAATAATGAACCTTATCAACTTCTCATTTCCAGGCAGAAAATGTTAATTTGTAGTCATTTGCCAGGCAGATGGAGAACTCAGCCAAGCACTTTTTGTGTGAACGCAGGGATCTAGAAAACTTATATTATGAAGATCTATACGGAAGTCCCCTTGCCTTTTTTATGCTTTACTTTGGCCAGACATTTGGAAAATGGTTTTTGAAATTGATATTCATGTGTTAATTCTGTTAGATATTTATGAAAAATGCCACAGAGGAATTAAATAAAAAATGGAAGAGATAGTCAATGTAAATACAGATGACTATTTCAAACCCTTTAC
>NC_090764.1:33274986-33282486 GCF_036898095.1 Palaemon carinicauda
AGTAGTAGTAGTAGTAGTAGTAGTAGTAGTAGTAGTAATAATAATAATAATAATAATAATAATAACAATAATAATAATAGTAATTTCGATAATATAAATAAAAATAATAATAAATAACAATAATAATTTACTTATTAACTGAAAAAATTAAGAAAGTGTTAGGTGAAGATATTGTATATTGAGGAGAATAATATGAAACAGCAAAAAGTATTTGAAAAACTATCACACACCTAATTGTGATAAACAATAATCGTCTTATTATCTACATATCACCACCCTTTCACTATTTGTTCATCTCAATATTAGTTTCTTTTTAAGGACTACATTCTAATCATATAAAATTTATTCCCTATGTTGCTCTGTTCACCTCCGCATTCTCCTCTGTCTGAAATTTTAATGATATATCTCCTTGCCTTTCCATCTGAAATCGACTCTCTCTCTCTCTCTCTCTCTCTCTCTCTCTCTCTCTCTCTCTCAACAATATTATTATTAATATCTACTTAAATATCTGTCTAAACTTTATTTTGTAATCTTTTGGCATAACTTAATTACTATGTAGATGTAAACAATACTACTGTTACCATGTACTTAAATGTGTGACGCTAATGAGCGCAGTAAATTGATTAAAACAAAATCTCTCTCTCTCTCTCTCTCTCTCTCTCTCTCTCTCTCATCAAAACGCAGTCTTTATTACGACTGAGACCCTTTTCAGACAGACATATCTAAAACAAAAGAAGAAAAATAATAGTTGCAGCAGATATAAACAGAATGTCTCTTACAACGAGAGTTGGCGAGGAGAGATAATGTGGTTTTGTAAAGCTTCAAGAAATATGAGCATCATGATGTTTAAAGAAGACGACCAGGATGTTTACTGGACAATATGAGAAGACACCCACATACATACCACTCACAAACACGCACAATCACACAAACACGCACACACGTACAGATAGTTTTCGCATATTTTAAGAACCAGAATATGCCATTATATATGAACTCAGTTTTATCATATTTTCTTAAAATATTGAGTTCATATCAAGGTCACTGAATACTAGTGATAGCCAAGTATGCACTCATCAACTCGAAGAATATACTTTTATCTCCTTATCGTTACCTGAATGCGTTCCAGCAAATATTCTAGTGCCTTCTATTTACATCAATATTGATATCTTTACTCTAAGTTGCAAATCATACCAGAATGGTGAAGGGTTTCTTTTGTTTTTTATTCTTTAAACTAAATTAACTTTCTTTGAAAATTGTTGAAATATGTATCTTCTTGTATGAATAACCTAACACCTCTGGTGTAGTTTAATTTTACGTAAAGAATAATAATATGCTGTCAATTAATGTTAGGTATTTCGATGTTGTTATGAAGTAATCGCATCACTGCTATTTACGCTATAGCAGATAAATCAATATTTTATTTGAACTTCAAATAAAGTCTCAGTTTCAAAAAGAAAACTTAGAAAACTTTTAAAGGAAAGTATTGAACGAATATTTATCCCAGACATTTCTGGCAGATAAACTGATACAATATTCTATAGAAAATTAAATTTCATTACAACCTTCACGAGAAAACATTGGTATACTTTTTCAGTTACGCTCCTTTATGTTATGTAATTTAAACTTTATGCACTGCCATCATAGAAGTCAAAAGAGCATCTCTGCTGGGCCTCTGAGAGAGAGAGAGAGAGAGAGAGAGAGAGAGAGAGAGAGAGAGAGAGAGAGAGAGAGAGAGAGAGGTTACCATATACATTTTCAAGAACTGTTAGGGAACTTGATATCAGAAAAGGAAGAAACCCAGCTAAATAACAGCAGCTTTATTGCAAATACTAAAAATAATTTATTTCAGTACCTGAAGGTATTCCCCAAGCATTAGAAAAACAAACGTGTGCGAAATGATTGACAGTGAAAACGAGAATCAATTGCTAGGTAATTAAATTTCATGGCAACCTCTAAGCATTCCACTTTAAATCATTGTGAGATTGAGGCACATCTCTACTACACAGGGTAAGGGACTGGCAATCTCGCATCCTTTTCTAGCCCAGATTCGAATACAGCAATCATAAGAATATGGAGGAAGAATAACAGGTCTCACGAAAATTCTAAAAATTAACGTTAAAACACCAGCAATGTTTATTCCCTAAATGTGTGAGACATAACAGAACAATTATGCAAATGATGATACACGCATCAAATTTGGCAAACTTGTTCTCCAAGTCATTCTGATTAAATGAACTGACCAATTAAAGATCAATGATGGTGGCCATTTTCCAGGATGGTTACCACTTTTCAAGACGGTCGCCAAACAAGTCGCCTGCATTGATGTTTTGCATGATCTAGATATGAATTCCAGTGTTTTTAAGGCTACTCAAGTAGATGATAGTATTTAGATAATACACTGACACGTTTTCCAAGAAATTACCGTTTATAAAGTAAAATTATACATGTTTCAATATTTTACTTTTTTAAAGCACACCGTCATATTTTTCTCACTAAGTTTATCATTACAGATCCCTGATAAACCGCATTGTCTTGCGGGATAAACTGGATGAGGGTAGCACAAAGAAGATATCTGCATGAGAGAGTACGTCTAGCTCCAAACGTTCTTGAAGGAATGATTGCCAGGCACTACTAAGGGACAATCACATTACCGCCATGAAACTCAGCATGGAGTTCACGATATTCACCCTGATTCACTCCTTCATAGAAGATTATCTCAACTTATACTGTGAAACCCTTTCAGAACTGGTGACTAACTTCTTTGGGAATCACAATGTCAATTGTGCGTGACAGATCCATATTCATCTCAGAGATATGATGTCACTTCAACAACAACACCAAGATGTGTCGTGGGAGTTTCATAAAGGTGTCATCCACAAGACTAGAAGAGAATTTTCTGCACTAGCAATTAATCAAGAAAGCGAGCAAAATAACTGATTAAAGGAGACGTAGAAACAGTTGGGTTGATAAAAGATGTGTCAACGCTTTGTAGGGAGGTGACCAGTGGACCTGAAGTTAGTGTTCTAGTAGCTAAATAAAAGGGCATATCTAGTATGAAAGATGCCACCTACAGCATCAGACGTCCTAGTAACCTTTCTTTGAAAAGGTGAAATCACTCTCTCCTGTGGGATAAAGAGCAGTTAAACTCATTCATGGAAGGATTAGAGGATGAAGGTGCCATTTCTTTCTATTATCCATTAAAAAAATGTTTCTTTCTTCACACAAGAACAGGCTGAGATCATTCCTAAGGAGAAAGTCCTCAAAGATGACTGTCCACTACTCTCATGACTGTTTACCTCCTACCAGAACAGGCAGTGTTGCTTTCAAGAATTCTTCAAGCATGAGAATCAGTCACAACCTGTTTCTCTAAAAATAACAGCAGGCTGAAATTATTAGAGTACAAGTGAACATCTTACATAAACAACCAAAGACAGATGAAATCATTAATGAAGTTGAGCGCTTACCTATGCATTACATCCATGTACTTCAAAAAAATGTTAAGGCTATCCTAAAGAGGACATCATTCCAAAAATGGAATACTATGGTGCCAGGTAGGAGAGGGTGGACTTTGTCTTTGATGTATACAAGAAGACAAGTCTGAAATCTAAGATGGGGTCGAAAAATGGACAATAAAGAGGAAGTATCGGGTAATTGGCAAAGCTTCCTTCGTTCCTTCGTGATGGGGAGATGATGTGTCAAATCGAGGTGACAAGCACAGTCATCGTCACAAAAGGAAAAGATACCACTAGCAACACAATGAAGTCTTTGGATACAGTGTCCCTAGGTTGTTATGAAGAAACTGACACTAATAATTGTACATGACAGATGCAGCAACTGATGAAATAAATCTATTATCAATAAGGGCAATGACACTTACAATAAATAGGTCTTGAGGAATTCTGGATTGCCTTTGGCTAAAGAGCCAAGATTTGATGGATTCCAATCCATGAGGTAGTTTCTGCAATAGGGCTAGAGAAACCTACAATTATTACAAACTCCCATGTGTTCACAGCATATGACGTTGTGTCTGACTTCCATAGGAAAGGGAAGCAGTCTGCATGACACACTTGGATCATATTTGATGATGTTACTGAAACATTCATTAACCTCGGCCAGTATCCAACACTGACTCGTGATCCTAACCTACAGAGGCTGGAGAGATTCATTGTCATGTGAGACAGATCAAGCACAGTTGCTAATGTGAATGAAGCAAGACTACATCTCTTTGTCCACAAGTAAAGGCCATACAACTCCATTCAACCTACACAGGCAACCTTCAAAGCAGACGAAAAGTATGCGTCTTATCAGGCAAGGATCATCTGGGGTCAGGCAGCCATCTCCAATCCAGACACAAGCAGTCCTGCTGAATAGGGGTGGATATATAACGTAAACATGGCAGGCATGTTGGACAACACTATCCCATATTGCAGATAGTAGTCGGAAACTGACAACAAAGTGTTCCTCAAAGAAAAGCTGCAGTGGCATAGTTTAAGCACTTTGGTGCAAAGCTTACTAAATGAAAAACGGACAACTCGGTGTCCATCTTAAAAAAAGAAAAGCAAAATCTTGAAAATATATGTCACTTTGCTTTATCAACAGTAAGATTCTGAAAGGTATATTATTTTGGTTAATAAACCTTAAAATCTACTTTAGGGTTTATTAAGCAAAATAATATATTTTTCAGAATTTTACTGTTTATAAAGCAAATTGACATATATATTTTCAAGATTTTGCTTTTATTTTTCCAAAATGGCCACCAAGTTGTCCGCTTTTCATTTAGTAAGCTTTGTACCAAACTGACAATGACAACTCTGTAAATACGGAACCAGGGTTTATCTTACAACACTTGCTACTCTTCAAATCTCTCTCTCTCTCTCTCTCTCTCTCTCTCAAGGGGGGGGGAGGGGTAGTGTCGTCAGCGCACATCAAGTGGCGCATTTGAGACACTATTTGAAGGTCTTTGCAACGTCCTTTCGGCTGCTAGATGGCTTCACTTTCTTCCCATTTCTTTCTTCATTTTTTTCTGTCTAACCCAAAAACTTTTAATTTATATTCCAACTTTGGGGTTTTCCCCCCGTTGCACATGGGCACTCTCTCTCGCTCTCTCTCTCTCTCTCTCTCTCTCTCTCTCTCTCTCTCTCTCTCTCTCTCTCTCTCTCTCTCTCTCTCTGCGTACTCGAGCTTCTGCCATTGCAGCTTTACAGTCGTTGTCACTTGTCTCTCTCAATCAGTTTCATTTTTTAGGAATTTTTTTGTTTTACAAAAATCGCCTAACACTTTTTTTTTACTTCTATCGAACTGGTTAAAAATCACGCTATCCTAATTTGTTTATTTTTACCTGATAAAGGACCAACTAACTTAATTACTTCTGACTTCGGATACAAGATATTGCCTCCACATAAAAAAAACTTAGACAATGTAAATATCTGAAGCTCATATTTATTCCTAATGGGCAGATCTATTTTTTTTTTAAATCAATTCTTTAAAGCTTATTATGAAAAATTAAACTGAAAATCTTTAGTGAATAAGTTTATATTTGTTAGGTAACAAAACAAATCACACACGAGTATACTGCAACTTTTAAAATATACCATAATTTAGCCTGTAACTTCTGATCTACGAAATGCACACCAAATACCTAACCATATTTCAAAAGAAAGAACCAAAAAATCAATGCTATTACTATTCATAAATGTGATAAATCCGTTATTTCTTCCATAAAGAAATCTCCACGAGTTATACCCTCCATAACCTTTCCTTATATCTCCCAGCTGGCACAGTTGGCCGCCAACACTGAAAATACTCTGTTTGATTTGCAGAGATTTACTTTCCATTTGCTATTACTACCATCCACAATGTTGGTTTTGTGTGTGTTTTTCTTATAATACAAATTTACTATCGTCTTCAATTCCCTTTCTCAATTCGATTTTACGTTGTGAGAAATAACTTTTATAAAAAAAATCGGACAATTTTTTTTTTACTCTCAGAATCACGCTTACAATATTCAATTACTTTTTTCCTTCCTGGTAGGGAAAATATAAATGGAATTTCTTCCTTCAGACTTTGGATAAAAATTATTATTTCAGTTTACTTTCATTTAATACTTAAACTTTCCTAATTTACATCATCTTAACATCTGGCTTTGGATTTATAGATTTGGGCAATATAGCCTGGCATTGCTACCTGTGAAACAAGTAAACCTTGTAGTTACACAATTGAGTAAAAGTTAAAAGAGGCTACTTGGCAAAATGGAAGAAAAGAAAGGGAAAGGAAGTAATATATAAGGGCAAAAGCAGGTGCAGCTAGGGGCAGAAGGAACGTTGCAGAGACCCTTAAGTAACGCCTGTAATGCACGGCTTAAAAAGCAACGAATCTGCCCCATTAAAACAATGCTATTTTGGGGTTACTTCAACCTCCTTCTATGGGTTTGTTTCTGAACTGATTTCTTTTATTTAAAATCCATTTGAAAGAAAATTCTATATACTAAAAGTTGTAAATTGGAATTTTTACTACCCCCTTAATGTTTTTCTATGTTTTATTTTATGAAAGTTTAGAAGTCATTTTTAAAATGGAATTATTTCTTATATGAAAGTTTTGCTTTCTATAAATGTATGTAAACATTGTAGGCTTTAAAATTCTATATATTTCAATTTTCAAATGGCAAAATTCTGTCTATATTTAAAAAAGTATATTTTTTTTTTCGAGAATTACATATTTTGAGAAATCGGGCTATAAAGGTTTTGTTTTTAGATTGATTGAATAGTATGTATAATTATGGGCTTTTAGCAGTAAATTTCCTCATCAATGTCGGCATAAGGACAAGATAATTATATTTTGTTTTTATTCATAACCAGTGCTGACCCTTTCCTAAAATCTAAAAATATCACTCTCCCCAGAAATATAGACACTACATAGAAACTGGATACGCATGAACAAGATATGGCTAGCATAACATATTCTTGTCTAACTTTTTTTTCGGAGGGGGGGGGGGACTAATTTCACGCTTTTGGCATATCTAGTTATCATATTTAACACTTTATGCATGTTTTAGTATAACAATAACGTGAAAATTATAAATATATAAATGAGCAGGCAATAAATACTGAGATCCCTTTGAGAGACTTGAAGCAAATGTTTATTCAATATTACCGTACAGAATTTACGAAAACGGATAATGTATTCCTCAGAAAATCATAGAAAATAGAAGAAACTACTTTAGATGTAATGCTAAAAGAAAATAACTTTTACTTGAATTCTTGAAGAAAAAACAATTAGGTACCAATGTTCAAAAATGGGTTGTGTTCAGAACTGAACGCGTTTTCTTAAATATACAAAAGGAAACAATTGAAGATTTTTTCATTAAAACTATTTTAAACATGCAATATAGACGCTCTCCTAGACAAGCATGCAATAATCTTAATTTCCAAAGTACCAAGTCAGAGGTCGTTAGTCGCAATACATAATTAACGCCTATGCATTACCGTTATTATTTATGTA
>NC_090764.1:33287486-33292486 GCF_036898095.1 Palaemon carinicauda
CCAACTAATGATCAGCATGTTCTTGAATGAATAAACTAGTCAATTTTATACTTGAATATAGAAATTCCCAGGACTATTTCAAAATTAGGACTAAGACTTTGGATTGATAACTAAATATAAAGAGAGGTAGATAAAACACATAGATATAAAGATATAGATAGATAGACAAAATAACAACAGGTAAAGAAACGAAAGCAACATGATTGACGACTGCAGTGAATTCTTCCTAACATATGTCTCAGCTGATGACCCAAAGCTCTACCGCCAGCTGGAGGGGAAGAGAAAATAGGTTTTCAAGGGACCTTCTCTCCTTGCATCAGAGAAATAGTCTGCATAAAATAGAAGAAATTTGCTTTTAATAGGGCGGTCGTTAACTCAGGCAAAGGGGACTGTAAATTCTTTGACATGTTTATAAACAGAATCAGGCACTCACAAAACCTTTGCTGATAATGCATGGTTAGCTAAACTTTGACTCTTTATCACTACTATTATTGCTAACTAAGCTACAACCCTAGTTGGAAAAGCAGCATGCTATAAGTCCAAGGGCTTTAACAGAAAAAAATAGCCCAGTGAGGAAAGGAAATAAGGAAATAAACTACAAGAGAAGTAATGAAAAACTTAAATAAAATATTTTAAGAACAGTAATAACATTAAAATATATCTTTTAGTTTTCAATCCTAAACTATGGAAACTAAAAAAAATGAGGAAAAGAAACAAGATAGAGTAGTGTGCCCAAGTGTAGCCTCAAGCAAGAGAACTCTACCACAAGACAGCGAAAGACCATGGTAGAGGCCATGGCACTACCCAAGACTAGGGAGCAATGGATTGATTTTGGAGTGACCCTCTCCCAGAGGACCTGCTTGCCATAGCTAAATATCCTCTTCTACTCTTACCAGGAGGAAAGTGGCCACTGAACAATTACAGTGCAGTTGTTAACCCCTTGAGCGAAGAAGAATTGTTTGGCAATCTTATTGTTGTCATGAGAGTTTATGAGCTTATGGAATTTACTATTAGTTTTATGTCCATTAAACATTTGAAAAGGAGTAAAGGCTAAGTTTCTAAATTTTTTACCCGCTAACTTTGAAAGTAGCATATGTCAAGAAATAAAAAAATTATTATAGTTCGTCATGTATGAACAGATGCTATGTTGAAAAATCCATAAAGACATTTTATTGGTGAATAAAGATATAGACATACAGGGAAAAATAACTTAATAAAGATTTTATGCGCCAGGAAATAGATCATTCAGGAGCATTTAGAAAATCATTAAAAAAATTCTTATATATCAAATTTGTATAAATCATTGAAGAAGAAGAAGAAGAAGAAGAAGAAGAAGAAGCAGAAGAAGGGCAGACCTATGAAAACAGAAAAGCAAAGAGAGGATTCGAAGAAGATGGATTACCAGTGACCAGAAAACTTGCTAATGGATTCCCTTCCCTATTTCGCAGACTATCGCCAAATACTTTCAGGATCCATCCATTCACATCCCTTAGTCTTTGTTTTAAAATTTTTATTGTTTTCAGTTATCCTGAGCCTCCCTATAACATAGAACCTGAAATTTAGCATTTTTACCAGATAAAATGGTGAAATCATCAAAGTTAAATTAAAAAGGTTAACACTTTATTCAAAATATGTTTTCTTTTAAATCCATTTCATTTTCTTTTTTCAAGGGGGGGGGGTGGAAATCAACATTTGCTATCTGGTTAATTTCATCTTTACAGATAAATTTTTAAAAGTTACTTCCTTTCATTTCTTTTACGACTATTATTCTTCATTTCATAAATCAATTTATTCAAGTTATTTCAAATGTTCAGTACCTTTAAATACTGAACTATGCTTCATCTTTGAAGAATATCAATTCCTCTTCTATTTTCAGTACTAAAGTATTGTCTGAATTAACTTCCCATTATTCTCAAGTCTATCCAATAGATTTCTAAAATATTATTTGTCCAATAATCATTTCCCACTTTTACCCTTGGCTATTGGTAGCTCTACTCTCTACTATTCTAACATGTATTTTCACAATTCACAAAATTTCAAATTCTTTTCAGAAAACCTCTTGCAATCTGTGCTTGGAGGGCCAACATTTATTGAAATTTAGCTTCCTCCAGATAGTTATCTTAACTAGAGATAAAAGGATAATGGCACTACCGTCCCACCCGCTAACCCACTTGATAAAAGAAAAGGAAAATGTCTATTACAGCAGAGAGTTGGCGAGGTGGATAATGCGGTTTTGTGAGCTCTTTTGAACATGAGAGCACCATTTCCCTCGAAGAAGAAGAAACGAAATTCAGATTTTTCTCTTGCACCGTCATAATTTCAATTTCAGTCACATGGATATTTCGTTTCAGATAACTTTTCTCCCGTAAAAATGCTACTATGAAATATAAACTACTTTATTTATTTCACAGGTGTGCCTACTTATGTTTTTGTCACGTCAGGCCCAACGAAACCATCAAATAAATACAGAGCAAATTTGAGTAAACACTATGCAAGGTTGAGGTTGAAATGAATATTGCATCGAATTGCACTTTAAAGATACCGGACATTTCTAATCGATAAATTCTTTATTCAGATGTACCTACTTCACGTTATCAATGAGAAACCACAGTAGAAACTGTTAAAACTAAATCAATAGCCATTCTGGCAAGACAAGAAAAATTTTTACCTTAGAGAAGACTGGATGATTGGGAAATGCAATACTGTTTCACAACGAATTGTCAGGAACGTTACCAAGGATACCGGGAAAGTTGTAAGAAAATACAAACCGAAAATACCTTGATCGAACTTGTTGGAACTGACGAAATGACTTCAGATAAAAAGTTAAAGGAAGAGGAAAGTTATATGCGATTGCTTTCAACACAAAATTACATTGATGTGACGAGAAACAAAATATATAACATCTAATAAGACAAACGACAGCAGGGTTGAATCCCATCAGGGAGGTACAGGTAATCTTAAATCATTCATAGCAGTTAGAAATGCCAATCTTATTATTCATGTGAAAAAATAAGTATATTATTTTCATACATCACATATTCTTAGATCGTATTACATTGCCGTTCTGTTGAATTTTATATGTTCATGGTGGTATGCATTATGATTCAAATAATAATTTAGAGAGATTTAACTCACAAGATAGATGAATGGTTTGGTGGTCTAGTTAGATTTAAAGTTGTGTTCGAAAATTACCCGAATTCTATCTTATGTGACTGATTGTATCTCTCGTTTACATACATTCTGAACAGTAAGTGAATCCTTGTTCGTAGCAGAAGTGTTTTGATAACATTTACTCAATCATGTAAAAAATCCATCATTTGCAATAGCACCATTACTAAATACAGATTTGCCAACAATTATTCCACAAATGCCTGATATCAGCAAAAACTGGAGGAAAAGGTAGTAAGAAACATATGCCCAGGCCCATTTCGTTCACCCTTACATATCAAGTGCAGGAATTATCATACCAGTAAGGGATGACCCCTCCAAATGGTGCCATCCTATAGTCCTGGTACCCATGCAAAAGGTGGCTATATTACTATGAATCACACTCAACTAAAATCTCAGATTGCCTATACTAAACACCCATTGCCCAAACGCCATTGTGTCATTTGCAAAATCCTCCCTACTGTAAAGACCTCAACACAATGAACAACATACATGGTGTACCGAGCGTATATCACACACACTCTTACACTGTAACAGTAATTTTTCTTTCTTTTTGTATTGTCATTGTCGCTCTTCACTTGCACTGATAACCTGTTAGGCCTGTATCTGCTTGTATCGATCTGTTTGAATTTTGCGACCTTCTTTCACTGAAACTGTTGTTATAAAAGCTCGCTGACTATTGAAATAATGTAAGTTGGATTCCCGAGTCTCTCAGTTACAAACTATCGGCTCGCCTGCACATTGGTGACCATCAGAGTGTTCAGCTCCATCCTGCTTTCTCCTTCACTGCCGTGCCTTAATGTTTGATGATGCCACTCTCAGACCCTGACACTAAAGGATGTGACACAGTCAATCACCAAAACAGATCGTTCTAGCGGCCATCCCCGGGGACACTTCCCAGAAATGTCCAATGGGGTGTGCGAGCAAGACGACACCCTCCATTATGTACGAAGACCTAAAATCCTATTCGCCATCACCAGCAGCCTGCAAAGCGAAACTTTTTCAGCTCTCTCAACAACTGTTGGGGTACCAAAAAGGCTTCGTTCGCCCTCAGTGAAATGACCAGTATTGCTCGCCTGCAACCTGCCGCTGACGGCACTACTCGTGAAGTGAATCTACTTTGTTCCCTTTGGGTACGGCGCCTACCTAAACATGTATGTGCTGCCATCCCCGATTTCGATATTTTGCCCATGAAGGACCTAATGACCAAAGTCGATGCCCTTATGGACAACCCCTTCAACACCTTCTTGACCCCCATCAACGCCTCCACTCCTGATGATGTAGATAACTAACTATTCAACATCAATGTCAACCTGAAAGCAGTAGGACACAGATGCTCACCACGTGACGTGCCAGAGCAGCAACAAAGCCACCCACCACCCATATATACCACCCCTTGCTTATTCCTCAATCACAGACCTCTTCAGCCACTTACTTTCACCCATCGGCCGCAGTTATGCTATTGACTTCAAATTTGGGGCTGCTGCGAAGAAATGTGTAAGGAGGACACACTTACGGCAGTGCCTCTAACTGTTACTAATCTTTTCTTTTTACATGAAGCAAGTACGGGCGTGCGATTTTTGGTAGACACGGGTGCATAATATTCTCTTTTGCCAAGACCACTCTCCATTGATTACTTAAAACCTGCATATCTCCTGTCAGATGACCCGCCTACAGTATGCCTCTCAAGAGCAGCGTGCCCTATTTCACATGTATGTCTTTTTTAGGGGCGGGGGAAGCCATATACAGTAAGCGTATCACACAGGCTCGCACATTGTAACGGTATTTGTTTTGTTTTTTCCATATTGTCGTCATAGCACTCCCCTCGCACT
>NC_090764.1:33312486-33322486 GCF_036898095.1 Palaemon carinicauda
CCCAATTTTAGGGGGTAGTCGACATAAAATAAAAAAAGGTACAAAAGTTGATTTTCTTCTCTTTCCTAATCCCAGCCTGACGAGGGATTCAGCCGACTTTTCTGGTACTGCTACGGTGCCACAGCCAGCCCTCCTCCGTTATCCACCACAAATGTAGTTTCATATGCTAAATCCCCTACTGTTATTACCTCAGCGGTCATCAAGGCGACCGAAAAAAGCAGCAGGGCCTACTAGAACTAGGTCACACTCTCTTTCCATTCATTCCTATTTCTAGCATGATTCCTTGCCCTTCTCAAACCTATCCTATCAACCAGGCCTTTCTTCACTCCATCCATCGACCTAAACCTTGGCCTTCCTCTTGCACTTCTCCCATCAAGTCTTGTATTAATCTTCTTCTTCAGCTGACAGCCACTTTCCATTCTCTCTACATGGCCAAACAATCTCAACACATTCATAGCCACTCTAGCTGTTAATCCTTTCTTGAACCCATTCTCACCCTCAATAAATCACAGTTGGTACAATCACTTTCTCATGCAAAACACTTTACATTCATTCCCAACCGTCTATTCTTTACCACTCTCTTCACTGCCCCCAACACTTACATCCTTCATTTACTCTCTGGAGTACATCTGCTTCCACTCTACCATTTCCTGCAACAACAGAATGTGAGTACTTGAAATGATCTACTTCAAGTAACTCTCCATTCAACATGACATTCAACCTATCACCACCCTCCCTTCTTGTGCATCTCATAACCTTACTCTTACTCACATTAACTCTTAACTTCCTTCTCTCACATACCCTTTCAAACTGTCACCAATCGACCAAGCTTCTTCTCAAGTGTGCAACCAGTACAGTATCATCCGCAAACAACAAGTGATCTACCTCCCATTCTCGTCTCTCAGTTTCAATATCGAGCATTCACTTTTCTCACCACTCCATCAACAAACAAATTGAACAATAATGGCAACATCACACATTTTGTCTCAGACCCACTCTCACTGGAAACTACTCGCTCACAACATTTCCCATTCTAACACACACTTTTTTGCCTATGTAGAAACTGCTTGCAACAAACTTTCACCAATCCCATATAACATCACATTCCACATCTCTTCCTTATCAACTCTATCATACGCATTCTCCAGAATTAATAAACGCAACATACACCTCCTTGCCATTTGCTAAATATTCTTCGCATATCTTCCTAACTGTAAAAATCTGAGTCATACATCTCCTACCTCTTCTAAGATCCCCCTGTACTTCTAAGATTTAATTCTCGGTTTTATCTTTAATCCTATTAATTAGTACTCTACAATACAATTTTCCAACCACACTCAATATACTAATACCACTTGAATTACAACACATGTACATCTCTCTTACCTTTATATAGTGGCACACTGCACGCACAAACCCAGTCCACTTGTACCATTGACAACATAAAAAACTTGTTTAACAATCTCACCAGCCATTAAAGTACAGTCACACCCCATTCCTTTAACATCTCTGTCCTCACTCCCATCACTGGCACCTCAACCCCTCCAACAACAATTATATCTGCCTCCCTATTAGCCTCATCATTCAGTTATCTTTCGAAATATTCCGCCCACCTTTTCCTTGCCTCCTCTCCTGTTAACAACCTTTCATTACCATCTTCCTCTGTCTCTTCAGTTCTCGAACCAGCCTTCCTTACTCTCTTCACTTCTTTCCAAAACTACTACTTATTCCTTTCATATAAAAGACTAATCCCTGACCCCCACCTCCAGTAGGCCTCCCTCTTTTCCTCTTTTACTTTCATATTGTTTCTTTCTATATCTTTCATACTTCTCTACCCTATTACTCTGCAGCCATTCTTCAAATGTACTTTATTTTTCTTCCACTTTATCCCTACTCCTTAATTCCACCATTCACTACCTTTCCTCATGCTGCCTCCAAAGATTAATCCTCTTGCCACACACATCACTTGTAGTCTTGTAGTTCCAACAAAATTTTCTTTTACTATCTTCCACTCCCCCTCTAGATTAGCAGTTTCCCTCACTTTTCCTTTGTTATATGCCACTTCCAACCTTTCTTGATATCCACTTTTTACATTGCTATTTCCTTTTTTACTTAAGGTTTTATTAACCCCCAACCTTCACTGCCTTCATTTTACATCTCCCACTCTATTCCCCCACTCTTTCTACAACTAATTTTCCTTCAGCCAAAAAATTACCAGACATACCGTTAACCATACCCCTAAACACGTGCACTTTAGTTACCAGATAACTCAGAATCAATCAATCAATCAATCCTTTTAGTTATCAACACAAAATCTATTAATGCCCTTTATACCACTCTTCCATTTGCCATGTACTCATGTATACTCCTTTTTGAAAAAACTACCACCTATTACAAGCTCTTGCTCAACACATATGTACCAGTCTCTCACCACTCACATTTTAACCTGGTACGCCATACTTCCCAATGACACCTTCTATCTCTCCAGCACCCACTCTAGCACAACTAGATATATCCTTCTACCCAGTCCTTCTACATACCTAGTTAATTCATTCCGCTCTTCACTTTTCACACAGCCTGACCCATACGGACTAACAAAAGCCAAACATTCCCTACCCAACCTAACCCTTACCCACATTAACCTAGATAACACCACCTATTCCACTACTTTACCTGTCATCCATTCACTCAGCAAGAAAGCCACACCCTATCTTGCTCTTCCCCTTTCAATCCCAGACACTCTACCAGTCACTTCACCCAATATATCCATCCTTCTATTCCTAAACATAATTCCAATCTCATATCTTTTACTCTCTATCGCACTACCTCCACGCACATTCAGACACTACAAAACTAGAGTGCGGGGAGCAGTCACTCACCCCCACCCCCCAGCTCCTCTTCATTGATATCTCTCAGGAACAAAATTACAGGAGAGGGGGTAAAAATCCGAGTCCCCTGACTCCCCTCGTACCAAGGCCAATAGAATTCTATTGGACTTGCCTCGTACCGTCCCTTTTAGTCGCCTCTTACGACAAGCAGGGAAACGTTGGCGCTATTCTAATTGTTGTTATGTCCCCATAAAATATATATATTATGGATAAAGTAAGGCATTTCTTATTAATAAATTCCAGTCAATATGAACATAAACAACGATCGATATTAAAGATACATTGTCCAATGTTATAAATATCTTTTACTACTTCAATTTCATGTTCAGAACTCACATGTATTAACCCTATGAGATGTTAAGACTATCATTATCTCTAATAATTCTGCTGTTTTCAACACATTAAGGTTATCAGATTTAATTTGCGAGGTATTGAAAGTCCGTGTAACGCCCATATTCACAGAATAATTTTAGAAATAGTAATGAAATCTTTGATTTATAAGATACTTGGGTTTTCCAGCTCTGAATTTCCTTTCCAAGAACATTTTGCTCGTTTTGAACTTTGTTAGTTTTTATTAGCTAAATAAATTACAAAAGAACTAAAGAAATAACCAGGCAATACATGAAACAAATGTCCTTTGGATTGAATTAACATTATCTATATTATCTATGTGCTCAAAATATGACAATGTATCTTACCTGCGACAATGAAACGGATTTGATTTTCCATCCTCTGCTTCTTCAGTGACGTAAGTTGAAATGCAACTAGATTCCCAGACCTTTTACGCCTCTCATCTCACACTGAAATTCAGTGTTTATCTAAACAGAGGTGTCAAGACACGGACGAATATCAATTTCCTGAAATATGAAATAAAGAAATGGCGTCAAAGAATATTTTCTGACCTTTTAGTAACTGTTACATATGATTCTCGTCACATTGAAATAAAGATAAATAGGAAAGAAACGTTAATTTTTTTTATGATGAAATGAAACATTTTACAATTGCAAAGACAAGTTTTCGTTTCCTAACCTTTATACAAAGTTGAAAATATTAACTTTACAAATTACTTAACATGATATAAATTTGATTACAGTCTAATGTCTTTTATTCACATATGCATTCATGAATGTACGTACAGAAATATATATGTATATACGGTAAATTATACATGTATGAATATAACAACATAGATATACTAACACATACGTTTTAACGCCGGCACGCCCGCGCGCACGCACACACAAATATATATATATATATATATATATATATATATATATATATATATATATATATATATATGTATATATATATATATATATATATATATATATATATATATATATATATATATATATACTGTACATATATACATATATAAATTTATATATATATATATATATATATATATATATATATATATATAAATATATATATATATATATGTATGTGTGTGTGTGTGTGTGTGTTCTTCGAAAGGCTTTCTGTAAAAATTACCACTCAAACATGTTGAGAATGGTCTCTACAGGTCTTGGCGTCTCTGTCTATTAGAAACTCATTCGATTAATTTCTACAGCAGTTGATCTAAAAAAAAGTTGAATTTACCTGACTAGATGAAAAAAAAATCGAAAATGATCATCAAATTGGAATGCAATGTTGGATATCGAAGGCTATTTGTATAATGTCCTGCCAGCATCACCATTCGAATGAAACGTTATCGTAAATTTTTAATGATCTACTGCAATGACCACACTATTATAAAAGCAAAACTAAATTTAATATTAAAAAAATAGGAAAGTTTACTTTCCCCATAATATTAAGAATGTAATTGGATATAGCTTTATAAGCCTTATCATAACAATTTCTGAACAGAAGCTAGGATAACCCCCTTTCCTGGTATTTCATTGAATAACACTAAAGTGTACTCTTTCGCAGGTCACTTTACCATCCAACAAAGGTTCTCACTCTAAATGAGCAATTAGTCTCTCATTAGCCTTAATGAAAAGCACATTTACTACCCGAAGTCGCAGGAATTAATCCGAAGGTGTTTTCAAAATTTGTATTATAGGATTTCAATCATGATTCCAGGAATGATATTAGAATAGACATATTGTTACTTAGAAAAAAAAAAGACTTACAAAGATTGAATTGGTTTTGTTTGGACCAAATGGGCTAGCGCTGGGGCCATGATCGAAATTCACCATAGAGATGCATATAGGGGAAAATCCCAGAGTTGAAAAGGAAATAAATTTTATGAAAGGTTGAACAGCACAGCAGTGTGGATGAAATAAAGGGCCAAAAAGTAGGTGATACCAGGGGCTGGATCAAGGGAGGAATACTGACACCGATAACCCCCTACCGGACATATGAATACAAATAATACAATTTATTCTAATTTAGATTTCGTCTTTTGTTACTACCTGTCATGAGTTTCCTTTAACCATAAGGGAAATGTTTACATAAAATTTCAGCGTTGTTGCTGTGAAATGACGTTTATCATTATTGCTATTGTTGTTATAGCTGCTGGTAATTTGCAAAATGCTCAACCAATTATAAATACAATTTTTCATGCACACACACAGCATCCTATTTTATTCCAGAGATTATCAGCTCCACCAACACACGGAGAGTGCTCTCCATTCCTATATAATATTTTGCAAATATTTTTATCGACATATCTCAAGAATATATGAATACAAATTACATTTAAGGAAAACCAAACCTATAATGGTTCAAATGACTGATAGATCCAGTTTATTTATACTATTTTTTTATCTTTTTTTTTTGCGATTCATTTTCATCCAACGCTAAACAAATTATTTTTAGCTTCCTTATCAATAAAACCCACCCTAAAAAAAAAAAAAAACAAATAGAAATAAACTTATGAGGCTGTAACTGAGTGGCGATGTGAATGCAACTAACTTTATTTTCACAAACAGCAAGCTTATATACAAGAGTTTCAGAACGAGGTGGTCACAAAATTCAAACAAAATAATTCCTGAAAGAAACTTGAACAGATTCTGTTATCAGTGAGGTGTACAGCGAGATATAAAATAAAAAAGAAAATGCCGTTACAGTGTACAAGCTTGTGTGAAACACGTGCGGTATAACCTAAATAAGCTTTTTTTGGCACCGTTAATGAAATTGGCACTGGAGAATAAAATTAGAAATATTCCCCACGTTACAGAATACTTTTTTTCCGCACACGGGGAGAAAATAACGTCGAGATATTTCATTTTTAAAACGAAATATTTTCGTGCAGGAGTATATTAGAATACGTTTTAATAAGACTTCTTGGGGACAATAGTCAGTCCAGACTCTGAGATCAAAAGCAAAATTTGAAGGGGTACCTTATAATGATATATATGCATATAGTTTTTCTTTCATTTTACAACCCTTTTCATCAAATATTTCAATATATATATTACTATGCTGGATAAAATTAAATACAAAATCTCTATACATTATTCATAATATCGCAAAATATTTAACAAATATTTACTCCATACTTTATTACAAAATATTTAAAAAATATCTAAATACTTTGTTACAAAATATTTAACAAAATGTCTATTTCATATCAAAACGAGAGGGATAACATGGCATACGGTCTTCAACTTGGTGTCTGCTACTGATATAAAGTACAACAAAGAAAAGATGGACTATAAGTTTCAAATAAAACTTTGTTTCTCCAATATTGATTGGAAAGAGAGAACTGTCAGAAGAGACAGCCAAATGATAAAAATATCATTTCTTTAGGGAGATTTCAGATATCAAAATTACATGACAAATTGGTTGTATGGATTTACCCACAGCCAACGTTGTAGAAAAAAAAACGCTTTAAATATATAAAGAACAGAGTTTTACGGAAAAATTGAAGTTCGGCATTTCTGGCAAAATAAAAATAACTTTTCTTTCAACTTGCTTTTCGATTTTATGTATTTGAGAACCTAGCTACAGTTAAGTAGAGAAGGCCAATACTCCTAAACAAGTATTCAGAAGATTGCATAAGCTTTTATGACTTTTAAATGTATTATAACTGAAAATTATCCTATTGTTGTCTAATAAATAAACATATTATGGTAACCTATTGGAAACGTCCCTGTCTAACATTCTGCTCGACTGGGGTTCGGGACCCTCTCAAGCTAGTTAGTTGCAAATAGTGTCTGCAACCTTATCATCATTGTGAGCTAGGGATGGCGGACCCTAAAGATCTACCTGTTGAGTCACTAGCAGCCACTACCTGGCCCTCCCTGGACCTAGACTGATAGATAAGGGACTAGGGCGCAGATCATATTAATATATGGTAAGGCCAGTCTAGGGTATTATCCTGTGCAATGCATGAGCCACCTTTAAAGCTGTGAAGGTAATTCTTTGTTGGATTTCCTTCAAATAATCATTTACATATATAACTTGAACAATTAACTAACGTACATAAATGATATAACATTATTGAAAATTACTCAATTAGAGGCATGTGGCGAGCAAGCGAACAATAGTCTTTTCAATATATATTTTTCACTGACATGATGTTATCTTTTATGAACACATATAGCTGCATACACATGCCTTTTGCCTCAGCTCTATTATAGAAAAAAAAATCCTATAAAATAGTTTTGCAAAATTTGCACGTGTAAATCCAAGCGGGATTACATTCAGCTCGCTCTACAGAAGAACTGGACAATTGAAAGCTTCATCAGGTAAATGTTGGGGTTATATTCGTCGAGCAAATATCATTTAGTAAAATTGAAAAACACTCGTGTTTGTGCAACTTACAGTAATAAAAAGTTACGAGTAATAATGAAAATTTTCTTTCCTATATAATAAAACATAAATCTAAGTACTTCGATAAAGTGGGTTTGACAATAAACGTGCAATATGCTGTATGATACACAAAATACATAAGAATGTATACAATAAACTGATCTTGTAGGTCATGTAGTGCGTAGGGTCCCCTGTGGGATAGTGCAATGCAATGAAAACAACCTCAAAACAAAAGTAAGTAAAGAATGAAACAAATAGAATTGTGTACTTCAAATTGATTGAATATTGCGACGCAATGAACATAAGAAAATGGTTATGAAATAGGAAAATACATGGGGAAGTGGGGTTACTCTCCGAATGATGGCATGAGTGATGCAGTTAGTTTCAAAGTCAAGACTTGTCACCTAACTTGTATGCAATAGCGAAATAATCTTACACAGAACCAAACGTAAGATCATGTGTATGAAAAAAGGCTTAATCATAAATGAATGACACAGAAAGGAACGTCCACACTAGGCAACGATTGGTAAAAGTTATTGAAAAGTGTGTTGAATATGCAACCTAAGAAAGATTTTGAAGCGACAAAATATTCTCAGTTATATATATATATATATATATATATATATATATATATATACATACATATATATATATATATACATACATATATATATATATATATATATATATATATATATATATACATACATATATATATATATATATATATATATATATATATATATATATATGCATATATATATATATATATATAGATAGATAGATAGATAGATAGATAGATAGTTTATTTCTTAAGATAAAGACATTTTGATATGAACATTCGGGCACTTAAACCGTCTGATATGGTCTATTTGCCAATTCAAATCGAATCACATTGCGACACAGTAAATAGGACATAAAAGCTATTAAGTGAAAATAAGAGAGCATCCAATTACTTATATGTGCATTTGAGAGAATAACCGAAACTATAATCTAGTAAGGACAATTATGTGAATTTTCCATGAACAATTACATGAATAATTGGAGTAAAACAGCTCGAATTTACTATAATGGGAAATCGACGTTGTTACAAGCAATTAATGGGCCTTCGGCCATTTCGTGTAATCTCGCAAATAAACTCCCAAATTAAAAAATAAATCCCTAACTGGAATATTTGTCGTCTCTCCTTCATATCATCGGCCGTAAATTGAGCAAATAACAAGCAACGCAGGCAATTGACATAACAACTTAATTGAAATCATGCTCACCTACTGTCTTTTAAACCAAATATTTAGATTAATGTTATCCTTTAGGAACAAGTATAATTGCAATCATATATTTTGTGCCCCAGTTCATAATTTTTTACATAATTTTAGAAAATTTGAACGATTGCAGTCAAGGGTCTGAAAACTTCATACAACAGAACAGGTGAATGTTGGGGTTATATATATATATATATATATATATATATATATATATATATATATATATATATATATATATATATATATATATATACTTATATATTCATATATATATATATATATATATTCATATATACTGTATACATACATACATATACATACATACATACATACACACATAATATATATATATATATATATATATATATATATATATATATATATATATATATATATATATATATATATATATATACGGAAGTATTCTTGTAATCGTAAAACGATAACAGCAATAAGAGTTAATACAACAATCATAAAAATGGAACTATTTTCTTCACAATATAAAAAATCACGGGTATCACGATAATGAAACGAACTTAAAATCATATAATTACACGTCAAAACATATGAATATGGATAAAGCTGAATATTCGCAGTGGCCTACAGCACCCAGTGTTCGAACCAATTTGTATTGCAGTTCATACAGACTTTTAACTTGATATGACGCAGGTTCTGTACCGTTCATCAGCTAATAGGAAGATCACATTTCTATGATCATGTGGCCAATAATATTATTGAATAGTGAAATAATCGATCAATAAACATCGAAAAATCTTACTCATACTGACCGACCACTCGTTTTAACAAAGCTAAATGAAGAATTACACTTTCATTATTAATTAGAAACGAACATAAGTCGAATTTGAGCCTAATCTGGCATAAGTCATAATTGAACCGGATCTCCAATGCCTACTTATAAATTATTATTATTATTATTATTATTATTATTATTATGGCATCAAAGTAATAATAACTAAAATCAATCGAAGATTTAGACGCTTACCTATATGTAGTTCGCAACTTGTCACTAATTGAATAACAGAAAACGGTAACGCAAATCACTACACTAAATAAGAACACTGT
>NC_090764.1:33327486-33329986 GCF_036898095.1 Palaemon carinicauda
TATATATATGTATATAGTGATATATATATATATATATATATATATATATATATATATATATATATATATATATATATATATATGTATTAGCAGTAAATGCCTAACCAGTTTTCTTAGTGCAAAAGGCAAATGCTTGGTTTTATCAATAAGAAATTAAATAACAAGGAGCATTAGAACTTTTAACTATTTCTGCCATTCTTTCAATACCCAACGAAAGTGCTTAAAGTTATCTGTAAATTAATTTCTTCTTTAGAGCGTGTGTATATTAATATGTATGTATGTACTGTACATGAAAAAAAAAAAAACTTGAAAGGGTCGGTAGTTAGGCCAAAAGAACATGGAAAATCGTATTCTTCATACCCATCTTTACTTTAATCATATTGATAGGAGAGATGATCAACAGGACCCGGGTAAACGCAATGCAAAATCAGAAACTGAAATCAGCAATGCAAATACTCCTTTTTTAACTACTCATAAGGAAAGAACTTCTAAAAAATGAGCTATTCAGTAAATATTGAAGAATAGAATGGGACTTCTAAAATAAATGAAGTTTTCTTGCTATATTCCAAGATTAGGGAGCTCTGGGTGATTTACAATAACTTCTCAGACTGCTCTTACTATGGTCCAGCGTACTCTTACTACGGGTTTCATTAAAAGAGCATTGTTCAGTTTTTTTTTTTTGTTTTTTTTGCAATGGTGATTGATCCATTACAAATATTATTATCAATATTACTTGCTATGCTACGACCCTAGTTTGAAAAGTAGGATGCGATAAGACCAAGGGCTCCAACAGGAAAAATAGCCGAGGGATGAAAAAAAATAAGGAACAAGGATAACATTAAAATAAATCTTTCATATATGTTTCTAAAAAAAAAAAATCAAAATAACAAGAGGAAGAGAAATAAGATAGAATAGTAAGCTCTATCAATCAAATGAGGACAGTAGCTTGGATTGTCTTTCGCTGCCTGGACTGCCTGACAATATAGAAGTCGTGTACCTCAAAATCTAAAGTAAATAATGGGGTTTCCAATGGTTGGCAAACGATAATAATCTTCTGTGTTCCCTTCCTTCGTTAGGGGCATCTAATCTGATTTGCTTATTCATGATCAGCAACTAACGACCTTAAACTGCCTTATATAAAAAAAACTTGGAGGCCAACTACAATGGCAAGTAGATCTGATCACCTAACTTTGGACTATGATTATAAGGAATGAAACAAAGTTAATTTCTTCACCAGAACCCAATACTGAGACAGTATAGTTATTGGGCTATAGGATTATGCTTATATCAGTACTTCGTCTATTAATGCAAATTACTGTATCCTTCATAACTCACTTTCATTTTATAATACAACACAGGAATAATCAAATGATACAAGAAAACATATTATTGAACAACAATTCCAAAGAAATACTAGATTTACCTTAAAACTGTTTTAAAATCCTTTAAAAAGTGGCATTGCAGTGTTGAGCAAACTGCCATCTAGAATCTAAGAGACATTTGATTGTCATTCTTTCAAACGAGGTGAAACAGGAAATTAAGGACATGAAAGGCGAGAGTGAAGTCTCCGATATTGAAAGTCAAAAGTTCGCTCGCTTCTCTCACAAGTTCAAAGTATGAGCTTTGGATTTTTGCATAATTCCTAGCTTAAAGACTGAAGTAATTTAAAATAATAATATAACTACATTTTTCATGCGAGTAATTATTATTCCGTGCATGAATGCCAATTTACATAATCAGATATATATTTATATTGTATTGTTCTATAATTTAGCCTTACTGCCTTGTATATCTTCTGTTTTAGCAAACAACAGAGGCATTAAAAGTCTCTCTTACTCGTACATATGTATATCATAAAAAGAACTACAAGTAAGTTTGTTCGTATGTTTTAAACAATGGATTGTTCAAGAAAACAGAAATCAGTCAACTGAAATACTGCAGATAATGAAGTTGTAAAGAACCAAATAGATATATTCTTTTCATAACTATGAATTGTATCGTTAATACAAAATCAAGCATACCACTACTACTACTACTACTACTACTACTACTAATACTACTACTACTATTATTATTATTATTATCTATCTATCTATAACTATCTAACTATCTCTATAGAAATATAATAAATATTGGAAATATTAATTATTCTTCGTGAAATTATATAAAAAAAAATATAGTTTTTATGACTTTTATCCTGAACTCAATCCAATTGAATTTTGCCGGATGGCTATTTATTGGAAGGATTTATCCTCAAAGGATCGTCTGATAGAATATTTGCTGCTTGAAATCCATTTTCCTCGACAAGTTTTAATGGAGAAGACAAAAAAGAAAAGAAGATCATATTTGATAAGATTAATCTAATACAATCCGTGTTCGTTGATTGGCAGGAATGGACCGGATCATTCTATTGAGGAGAAACTTAAGACCACTAAGGAACTCGGCTTTGGAGTCCTAGTGGTTTTACGAACTTTGAAGTATAATTAAGATAAAGCTAATC
>NC_090764.1:33342486-33362486 GCF_036898095.1 Palaemon carinicauda
CTGTATTTCAACTAGTATTATTTCCCCTGACAGTTTCATTACATATTTCAGAGAGGAATGAGAACATCTCCGACTTTTATTTGTTCATAGAAATAAATAAGACATCTCATGACCTATAAAAACATTTTTATTGGTAGGAAACACTTGCAAAAGAAATAAATGAGTGATCATGCAATGTAAAGAGTAAAAGATAGCAAAGGGAAAATATCCCAAAATTTTATTAATGAGAAAATATTATTATTCATGAAGAAAGAAATACTTGTTTACGAACCGGGTTTTGCGCACTGCGTTAGTTTAAAAGAGGAAAGAATTGTAAATACACAACCGAGTATTTATTATTGAAAATATATTTGCTAAAAGAACTAAATTTTGAAGTTCAATCCCTTATCAGGACTGTTTCCAGATGAGATGGACACAAAAGTCGCCACTACATCCATGCGTTAATTGGTGAATAATGTATGAAATTGAAATGGATAATCTCTCATATCATTACCTACTTCATCTGTATATGTATGGTATACCCATCAACCCATCAACAGGCTTCTAACTTCTCACCCTTACTGCATTACTAGCATTTTTTCTTTTGGATATTGCCCTGTGAGGTTTTTGGTATTTAAACTAGTTTGGAATATCACTTATATTGTAATAATACCTAACTGATATTCCAGATTTTATATTCATTATTGAGGAATAGCTATAATCAACAGTGTCATCAACTTATAAAGAGAGAGAGAGAGAGAGAGAGAGAGAGAGAGAGAGAGAGAGAGAGAGAGAGAGAGAGAGAGAGAGAGAGAGAGAGAGAACTCCAAGTACAAATGTCAGAGAGGGACGATAATTTCTTTAGAAAAATCCTCTCAATAAAATAAAGAGCAAGTGTCTCGCAACATATATATACATATATATGTATATATATGTTTGTGTGTGTGTATGTGCGTGCATATCTTTCTAAATACTTATATATAATTTTCGACGGCTCGGATAAATTAGTATATAAATTATTTTACTAAGAGAGAAAATGACAATTCCAAACTGCCCACTTCTACAGACACCAGAGCTCTCCAAGGCAACACCAGAAATTCGGCTAAATAATAAAGGCGACGCTGCAAAAGCGTCCGGCCATTCGTAATGCATACTTGACGCCGTGGATGGCACATCGACGAAGCAAGGGCGAAGCATGAAGCTTTTCATGGCACCGAATGATTTTCAATGAGTGCCAGAGATCCGGCATTCGGTCGTGCATTGAACCTCCGGATGCGGCATTGCGTTCCGGTGGATGGGACGATATTGGAAATGAACCACAATTAGGGAGGAGCAATGGATTTGGGTGGCATCGCTCTGTTAAGGGAAACTGTTGCATAGCACGATGCAGTATTTAATGTATATGGTTACCAAATGGCTAAATAGTAAAATGATCTTATTGAAATGTTAAAATGCACCAAGATTATTTACCAAACATCTCCATATGAATCAATAAAGGTTTTTATTCTAAACTATATATAGCAATAGGAGAAACAAAAGACAATAATCTCTCCAGTCAATTTTATAAGAGTTAATGTCAGCCCAACTTATAAAAAGTATGAATGCTGAGAATTATGATATTCATCCCGAAACTCCAAGGCGATTTTCTTATTTATCAACTAACCTGGCAAGAGCATTATTTTGAAGAGAGACATACTGGTGTATAAATATTATTTTCAAAAAGGAGCAGACTATTGCTATCAAGGAAATATAAGATCTCTAAGAGGATTTCAATTTGATCTCTGTGGAGAGGTCTGAAGGCCCTCTACAATACACTCTTCCAACCACACTCAACAAACTAATACCACTTGAATTACAACACTCAAGCACATCTCCCTTACCTTTATATAGTGGCACAATACACGCACACACCCATTCCACTGGTACCATTGACAACATAAAACACTTATTCAACAATCTCACCAACCATTAAAGTACAGTCACACCCGGTTCCTTTAACATCTCTGCCCTCAATCCATTCATACCACGTACTTCTACTCTCATTTCATCTAGCGTTCTCTTCACTTCCTCTCATGTAATCTTTCTCTCCTTCTCATCTCTCATCACTGGCACCTCAACCCTGCAACAGCAATTATATCTGCCTCCCTATTATCCTCATCATTCAGTAATATTTCAAAATATTTCGCCCACCTTTTCCTTGCCTCCTCTCCTTTTAACAACCTTCCATTTACATCTTTCGCTGCCTCTTCAATTCTCGAACCACCCATCCTTAATCTCTTCACTTCTTTCCAAAACTATTACTTATTCTCTTCATATGAACGACTAGTTCCTGACCCCCTCTCTAGTCAGCCACCCTCTCTGCTTCAGCTACCTTACGTTTTACTTCATTTTTCTCTTTACATATTTCACTTTATCTCCACTCATTCATTCCATTATTCACTACCTTTCCTCATGCTGCCTCCAACGATTAATCCTCTTGGCACATACATCACTTTCAATATCAACTAAATTTTCTTTTACGAACTTCCACTCCTCCTCTAAATTACCAGTTTCTCTCACTTTCACTTCGTCATATGCCACTTCCAAGCTTTCTTGATATTAATTTTTTACCCCAGGTTTTATTAACCCCTCAACCTTCACTAGAGAAAGAGTGGGGGATGTAAAATACATCCCCCACTCTTTTTCTACAACTAATTTTCCTTCAACCAAAAATTTATCAGACGTACCATTTGTCACACCCCTAAGCACGTGCACATCTTCCAATCTTCCAAACATCCTTTTAGTTATCAACTCATAATCCATTAATACCCTTTCTACCATTCTTTCATTTGCCACTTATTCATGTATACTTGTTATTATCTTTCTTTAAAAAAAAAAAACTACAACCCATTACCAACTCTTGCTCAACACACACATCTACCAGTTTCTCACCCACCTCATTTTTACCAGGTACGTCATACTTCCCAATGAAACTTTTTACCTCTCCAGCACCCACTCTAGCATTTAAGTAACCCATCACAACTACATATCTCCTTCTACCCAGTCCTTCTACACACCTAGTTAATTCATTCCAAAATTCATTCCGCTCTTCACTTTTCACACAACCTGGCCCATACACACTTACAAAAGCCCAACATTCCCTACCCAACCTAACCTTTACCCGCATTAACCTAGATAACACCTTCTATTCCACTACTTTACCTGTCATCCATTCACTCCCCTATCTTGCTCTTCCCCTTTCAATCTAAGACACTACCAGTCACTTCACCCTTCCATTTTTTCTTGTCTCACACAAGGCAAAAATATCCTATCCTTCTATTCCTAAATATACTTCCAATCTCACATCTTTTACTCTCTATCGTACTACATCCACGGACATTCAGACACTACAAAACTAGAATGCGGGGAGCAGTCACCTTGGGCAGTCACTCACCCCCAGCTACTCTTCTTCGATATCTCTCAGGAGAAAAATTACAGGAGAGGGGGTTAGAATCCCAGCCCCCCCTCGTCCTGTCCCTTTTAGCCGCCTCTCACGACACGCAGGGATACGTTAGGGCTATTCTAATTGCTGTTATGCCTCATAAAATATATATTATGAATAAAGTAAGGCATTTCTTATTGATAAATGCCAGTCAATATGAACATAAACAACGATAGTTCTTAAAGATATATTGTCCAATGTTATAGATATCTTTTACTAATTCAATTTTATGCTCAGAACTCACATATATTCACCCTATGAGATGTTAAGACTATCATTGTATCTAATAATTCTGCTGTTTTCAACACATTAAGGTTATCAGATTTAATTTGCGAGGTAATGAAAGTCCGTGTAACGCCCATATCCACAGAATAATTTTCGAAATAGTAATGGAATATATGATTTATATGATACTTGGGTTTCCCAGCTCTGAATTTCCTTTCCAAACACAATTTGCTAGTTTTGAGCTTTGTCAGTTTCTATTAGCTAAATAAATTACAAAAGAACTAAATAAATAACCAGACAACACATGAAAAAATGTCCTTTGGATTCAAATAACATTATCTATATTAAATTCCACCTGTACTTAACATTATATACGACTCAGTAGCTTACGCTAACATCTATATGCTCAAAATATGACAATGAATCTTACCTGCGACAATAGAACGGATTTGATTTTCCATCCTCTGCTTCTTCACTGACGTAAGTTGAAATGCAACTAGATTCCCAGACCTTTTACGCCTCTCATCTCACACTGAAATTCAGTGTTTATCTAAACAGAGGTGTCAAGACACGGACGAATATCAATTTCCTGAAATATGAAATAAAGAAATGGCGTCAAACAATATTTTCTGACCTTTTAGTAACTGTTACATATGAGTCTCGTCACATTGAAATGAAGATGAATAGGAAATAATCGTTAATTTTTTTAATGGAATGAAACGTTATACTATTGCAAACACAAGATTTCATTCTCCTAATCTTTATACAAAGTTGAAAATATTAACTTTACAAATTACTTAACATAATATACATTTGAGTACAGTCTTGTGTCTTTTATACACATATGCATTCATGAATGTACAAACAGAAATATATATGTATATACGGTAAATTATACATGTATAAATATAACAACAGATATACTAACATACGCGTTTAAACACACAGGCGCATTTATATATATATATATATATATATATATATATATATATATATATATATATATATATATATATATATACATATATATATATATATATATATACATATATATATATATATATATATATATATATATATATATCCATATATATACATATATATACATACACACACACACATATATATATATATATATATATATATATATATATATATACATACAGTATATACATATATACATATATTTATATATATATATATATATATATATATATATATATATACATATATATATAAAATCTTTCTCGAAAGACTATTTTTGTAAGGATTACCGCTCAAACATATACGTATAGATAATAGTCTCTACATGTCTTGGCTTCTCTGTATATTAGAAACTCATTTATTTAATTTCTTCAGCAGGTGACCTAAAAAAAAGTTGAATTTACCTGACTAGATGACAAACATTTTAGAAAACTATAATCAACTTGGAATTCTACGATGGATGTTGAAGATTATTTGTATAATGTCCTGACTGTATCACCATTCGAACGAAATGTTATCGTAACTTTTATATGATCTCCTGCAATGACCACACTATTATGAAATAAAAACTAAATCTACTATTAAAGTAGACTAATTACCTTGCTGTTTTGAAAAAATCTAAATTATATGTAACCCTAATATGTGGAAAAACTAGCAAGTTATAATTTGTTTCCACTGAAATTACATCAAGTTTAGTTTCCCCATAATATTAAGAATGTAATTGGATATAATTTTATAAGCCTTATTCTTATCATCTTAATAACAATTTCTGAACAGAATAACACTACAGTGTATTCTTTCGCAGGTCACTTTATCATCCAACAAAGGTTTTCACTCTAAATGAGCAATTAGTCTCTCATTAGCCTTAATGAAAAGCACATTTACAAACCGAAATGGCAGGAGTTAATCCAAAGGTGTTTTCAAAATTTGTATTACAGGATTTCAATTATGATTCCAGGAATAATATTACAATAGACGTATTGTTACTTAGGAAAAAAAAGACTTACATAGATTGAATTGGTTTTGTTTGGACCAAATGAGCTAGCGCTGGGGCCGGGATTCATATTCACCATAGAGATACAAATGCGGGAAAATCACCGAGTTGAAAATTAAGTAAATTTAATGAAAGGCTGAACAGCAGTGTGGAAGAAAAGAAGCGGGAATAGACAATGAAAAAAGGCCAAAATGAGGTGATGCTATGATCTGGATTAGGGGAGATACACTGACACCGATAACCCTTTACTGTACATATGAATATATAGATAATATAATAATTGGCACTAATTTAATGTTATTTAGATTTCGTCTTTAGTTACGATCTTTCATAGTCCTTCAAGCATTAGGGAAATATTTATCTCATATTTCAGGAATGTTGCGGTGAAATGACGTTTATTATTATTGTTATATTATTATTGTTATTGTTGTAGCTGCTGCTAATTTCCAAAACGCGTTACCAATTATAAATCCTATTTTTTATGTACACAGAGAGCATCCCATTTTAATCTAGAGATTATCAGCTCCACCAACACACAGAGCGCTCTCAATTCCTATATAACATTTTGCAAATATTTTTTATCGACCTACGTCAAGAATGTATGAATATCAATTATATTTAAGGAAAGCAAAATCTACGATGGTTCAAATGTCTTTTGATAGATCCAGTTTATTTTTGCTACTTTTTTTTTTTTTGCGCTACATGTTTATATCCAACGGTAAACAAATTATTTTCAGCTTCTTTGCCAATACATCCCGCTCCCCCCCCCACCAAAAAATAAAATATCTGTGAGGCTGTAAGTAAGTGGCGATGTGAATGTAACTATCTTTATTTCTACAGACAGCGAGCTTATATACAACAATATAAAAACTACAAGGTCACAAAATTCAAACAAAAATATTCCTGAAAAACAAACTTGAATAGGTTCTATTAACACTGAGGTGTACAGCGAGATATGAAATAAAGAAAATGCCGTTACAGTGTACAAGCGTATGTGAAACACGCGCGGTACAGCCTGAATTAACTTTTATTTTAAATTTTTTTTTTGTCACCGTTAATGAAATTGGCACTGGAGAATAAAATTAGAAATATTTTTTATGTTGCAGAATACTTTTTCCGCACACGGGGAGAAAATAACGATGAGATGATATTTCAATTTTAAAAAGAAATATTTTCGTGCAGGAGTATATTAGAATACGTTTTAATAAGACTTCTTGAGGACAACAGTCAGTCCAGACTCTATCAAAAGCACCATTTGAAGGGGTACCTTACGATGAAATATATGAATGTAAAGTTTCTTTCATTTTACAACTATTTTCATCAAGTATTTCAATATATATGTTACTATGCTGAATAAAGTTAAATAAAAAATTTCATAATTAGTTGTAAAATATTTAACAAAATATATTATCCTTACTGTTACAAAATATCTAACAATCTATCCAATCAATACGTTGTTATAGAATATTTGACAAAATATCAAATCCCCACGTTGTTAAAAAATATCTAAAATATATAATCCCTACGTTATTACAAAATATCTAAAATATCTAATCCATAAGTTGTTACAAAATATTTAACAAAATATCTATTTCATATCAAAACGAAAGGGATAACATGGCATACGGTCTACGAGAATGGAGAAACTTGAACTTGGTGTTTGCTACTGATGTAAAGTACAACAAAGAAAAGATGAGCTATAAATTTCAAATAAAACTTTGTTTCTCCAATATTGATTGGAAAGAGAGAGCTGTCAAAAGAGGTTGCCAAATGATAGAACTATTTCGTCAGGGAAGTTTCAGTTATTATCAAAATTACCTGACATACTGGTAGTATGGATTTACCCACAGTTAACGTTGTAGAAGAAAAACAAAAACGCTTAAAATATATAAAGAACGGAATTTTACAGAGAAACTAAAATTCGACGTTTCTGGCAAAAAATAACTTTCCCTTCAACTTTTCAATTTTATGTACAGTATTTGAAAACATAGCTACAGTTAAGTAGAGAATATCAATACTCCCAAACTAGTATTCAGAATAATGCCTAAGCTTTTATGACGTTTAAATGTATTATAACTGAAAATCAACCTAGAGTTGTCTAATGAATAAGCAAATTATGGTATCCTATTGGAAATGTCCTTGCCTAGTATTCTGCTCGACTAGGGATCGGGACCCGCTCAAGCTCGATAGTTTCTAATAGTGTCTGCAACCGTACTTAGTTTTACTTTTACTTTTAGGGGTCTATTTTTCGCCCTCCATCAGACACTAAGAGTCTGTTCAGGCGGGCCTTGATGTGTGAAAATAATTTCTTTCTAGTTTATATTTTGCTCTGTATCTTTTCAGTTATTCTCTAGCATTTATATTCAAGCTTAATAGTTTACAGATCACTATTATAACACTTTCCAAAGAGATAAGTCTTCAGGTTTTTCTTGAAAGCTGCCATTGTGAGCTAGGGATGGGGGGGGGGGGGGAGTAGGGTGTTGGGGGAAACTATAGGTCTACCTCTTGAGTCACCAGCAGCCACTGCCTGGCCCTCCCTGGACCTAGATTGATGGATAAGGGGCTTAGGCGTTGATCACATTGATATAGGCAAGTTACGTCTAGGGTATTGTCCTGCCACTTGCCTCTGCCATGCATGAGCGACCTTTAAAGCTCTATAGGTAATTTTTTGTTCGATTTCCTTCATATAATCATTCATAAATGTAAAATGGACAATTAATTAATGTACATAAATGATATAACAACCTTATTAAAAATCACTCAATTAGATTCATGTAAATAGCAGGCAAACAATAGTCTTTTCAATGTATATATTTTTTCACTGACATGATGTTATCTTTTATGAACATATATAGCTGCATACACATGCCTTTTGCCTCAGCTCTATTATAAAAAAAATCCAGGAAAATACTTTTGCAAAATTTGCACGTGTAAATCCAAGCGGGATTACATTCAGCTCGCTGTACAGAAGAACTGGACAATTGAAAGCTCCATCAGGTAAATGTTAGGGTTATATTCGTCGGCCAAATATCATTTAGTAAAACTGAAAAACTCTCGTGTTTGTGCAACTTACAGTAATAAAAAGTTACAACGAGTAATAATGAAAATCTTCTTTCCTATATAATAAAACACAAATCTAAGTACTTCGATAAAGTGGGATTGACAATAAACAGGCAATGGGCTGTGTGATACACAAAATACATAAGAATGCATACAATAAACTGATCTCGTAGGTCAGGTAGTGCGTGGGGTCCCCTGTGGGATAATAAAATGCAATGAAAACAACCTCAAAACAGAGGTAAGTAAGTAATGAAACAAATAGAATTGTGTACTTCGAACTGATTGAATATTGCGACGCAATGAACATAAGAAAATGGTTATGAAATAGGAAAATACATAGGGAAGTGGGGTTACCCTCCGAATGATGGCATGAGTGATGCAGTTAGTTTCAAAGTCAAGACTTGTCACCTAACTTGTATGCAATAGCGAAATAATCTTACACAGAACCAAATGTAAGATCATGTGTATGAAAAAAGGTTTAATCATAAATGAATGACACAGAAAGGAACATCCACACTAGGCAACAATTGGTAAAAGTTATTGAAGAGTGTGTTGAATATGCAACCTAAGAGAGATTTTGAAGCGACAAAATATTCTCAGTTATATATATATATATATATATATATATATATATATATATATATATATATATATATATACATATATATATATATATATATATATATATATATATATATGTATATATATATATATATACATATATATATATATATATATATATATATATATATATATATATATATATACATATATATATATATATATATATGTATATATATATATATGTATATATATATATATATATATATATATATATATATATATATATATAGTTTATTTCTGAAGATAAAGTCATTTTGATATGATCATTCTGGCACTTAAACCGTCTGATATGGTCTGTTTGGCAATTCAAATCGAATCATATTGTGACACAGTAAATAGGACATAAAAGCAATTAAGTGAAAATAAGAGAGCATCCAATTACTTATATGTGCATTTGAGAGAATAACCGAAACTATATTCTAGTAAGGACAATTATGTGAATTTTCTATGAACAATTACATGAATAATTGGAGTAAAACAGCTCGAATTTACTATAATGGCAAATCGACGTTGTTACAAGCAATTAATGGGCCTTCGGCCATTTCGTGTAACCTCGCAAATAAACTCCCAAATTAAAAAATAAATCCCTAACTGGAATATTTGTCGTCTCTCCTTCATATCATCGGCCGTAAATTGAGCAAATAACAATCAACACACGCAATTGACATAACATAATTGAAATCATGCTCACCTACTGTCTTTTAAAACAAATATTTAGATGAATGTTATCTTTTAGGAACAAGTATAATTGCAATCATATATTTTGTGCACCTTTTCATAATTTTTTTTACAAAATTTTAGAAAATTTGAACGATTGCAGTCAAGGTTCTGAAAACTTCATACAACAAAACAGATGAATGTTGGGGTTATATATATATATATATATATATATATATATATATATATATATATATATATATATATATATATATAATATATATATATATATATATATATATATATATATAAATATATATATATATATATATATATATATATTTATATATATATATATATATATTTATATATATATATATATATATATATATATATATATATATATATATATAAGTCGTTTGGAAAAATAAAAAGTTTGTTTAAAATTATTTCAATGGTTTCTTGCATATATATATATATATATATATACATATATATATATGTATATATATATATATATATATATATATATATATATATATATATATATATATTCATATATACTGTATACATACATACATATACATGCATACACTATATATATATATATATATATATATATATATATATATATATATATATATATATATATATATATATATATATATATTTACACACACGGAAATATTCGTGAAATCGTACAACGATGACAGCAATAAGAGTTAATACAACAATCATGAAAATGGAACTATTTTCTTCACAATATAATCAATCATGGGTATCACGATAATGAAACGAACTTAAAATCATATACTTCATATTACTGAATAGAACATTACACGTCAAAACATATGAATACGGATAAAGCCGAATATTCGCATGGCTACAGCAGTCAATGTTCAAACCAATTTGTATCACAGTTCATTCATACTGTTACTTAATATGAGGCCTGTTCAGTACCGTTCACCAGCTAATGGTAAGATCACGTTTCTAAGATCATGTTGCCTATTATATTAATGAATAGTGAAATAAACGATCATTAAATAGTGAAAGAATCTTACTCATACAGACCGACCACTCGATTTTACAAAGTTAAATAAAAAAAATACACTTTTATTATTAATTAGAAACGAACATAAGTAAAATTTGAGCCTAATCAGGCATAAGCCATAATTAAACCGGATCTTCAATGCCTCCTAATAAATGGCATTAAAGTAATAATAACGGTAAAATCAATGGGAGATTTAGACGCTTACCTATATGTAGTTCGCAACTTGTCACGGATTGAATCACAGAAACCGGTAACGCAAATCACTACACTAAAAAGGAACACTGTAATACCGCCTACTCCAAACAACGTCCCACGCTCGTCTGTTAAGAATTTTTATATGTATATCACTCACTCTCAGAGATTAGTATTATTGTTTTGGGTCCTTTCATAGTTCAATTGGAGAATCGCCGTGGTATAGAGATGTAAACAAGCTTATTCCATAACGAGCGATTAAGTGATAATTATACAGGTTGAAAAATACTCTGAAATCAGTAAACATACATTTGTACTATATTCTTTCATCATTATTCACCTCTATGATAATCTTAACAAGTTCCCAAAGCAGTGGTAAGCTTGTTCGGTAATTATAACAGGTCGTTTCATTCAGTATAAATTTAGCGCGTCTCCACCACCTTGTGATGCATTTTTTCATGTCAATAAATCTTTTTAATTTTAATTTTCTCCCTTCCTTCCGAATTCACTGGAAGTAAAATGCAATACATTTATAAATACTTCATACAATAAAATTAAAGTTTATTTAGTGGCATGGCATAAGTAAATAAAAAGTTTAACTTGGGAGATTTTTTCGTTCTGGCCAAAATTTTGCTCCTCAAAATACCAGGTCTATTCATAGTGATGTTGTTAGTAGTTGTAGCCGGTGTGAGTGAGAGGGGGGGGGTGTAGGAAGTTGACTCTGGGTGGGATTATTCTTAAGCCCCCCTGACACTTGTACGCATTCGTGGCACGCACTGGCACGCATTGATGCGCAAACTCGCGTGAACGAGCCGTGAAAATGTCGTGAACAGTGCGGGAACTCGCGTGCCAGAGCGTACCAATGCGTGCCATGCGGGCCCAAAACTTTGAAATGTTTAAAGTTTGTGGCACGCATTGGCACGCACTAAATGGCCGTGAAATAGTCGTGAACGATGCGCCAACTGGAGTGAACTGGAGTGAACAGTGCGGGAACTGGCGTGAACTGGAGTGAACTGGAGTGAACGATGCGGGAAGTGGCGTGAACTTTATAATGAAGAGAAACAAAAAGGAAACGAAAATATTAATGAAAAGGAAAGAAAAATAAACCTAATAAATTTTTATATTTGCTGTTTTAATGTGAAAAAAAAATTATATCTTATTTCAAACTATTTTTATAACTTTATAATGAAGAGAAACAAAAAGGAAACGAAAAAATTAATGAAAAGGAAAGAAAAATAAACCTAATAAATTTTTATATTTGCTGTTTTAATGTGAAACAAAATTATATCTTATTTCAAACTATTTCTATAACTTTATAATGAAGAGAAACAAAAAGGAAACGAAAAAATTAATGAAAAGGAAAGAAAAATAAACCTAATAAATTTTCATATTTGCTGTTTTAATGTGAAAAAAAAATAATATCTTATTTCAAACTATATTTATAACTTTATAATGAAGAGAAACAAAAAGGAAACGAAAAAATTAATGAAAAGGAAAGAAAAATAAACCTAATAAATTTTTATATTTGCTGTTTTAATGTGAAACAAAATTATATCTTATTTCAAACTATTTCTATAACTTTATAATGAAGAGAAACAAAAAGGAAACGAAAAAATTAATGAAAAGGAAAGAAAAATAAACATAATAAGTTTTCATATTTGCTGTTTTAATGTGAAAAAAAAATTATATCTTATTTCAAACTATTTTTATAACTTTATAATGAAGAGAAACAAAAAGGAAACGAAAAAATTAATGAAAAGGAAAGAAAAATAAACCTAATAAATTTTTATATTTGCTGTTTGAATGTAAAAATAAAATGATGTCTTATTTCAAACTATTTCTATAACTTTATAATGAAGAGAAACAAAAAGGAAACGAAAAAAAATAATGAAAAGGAAAGAAAAATATAAACCTAATAATTGTTTATATTTGCTGTTTGAATGTAAAAATAAAATGATGTCTTATTTCATGCACACACTTATTTTCCTCTATTACCAATCAAGACCCAAAACTTTTGTTTTAAATAAAAATGAACTGAAAAATAAACCCAAGAAATTTTTAAGTTTGCTGTTTGAATGTAAAAATAAAATGATGTTTTATTTCATCAACATACTTATTCTTCTTTATTACCTTAAAATGAAGGGCAAAACAAATTTTTTCTGTTTGCTGTTTTAATGTAAAAATAAAATGATTTCTTATTTCAACACACTTTTTTCTCTATTACCTTAAAATCAACAGCCTAAAAACTTTTCATGTTTGCTGCTTTTAATGTTAAAATAAAATGCTTTCTTAATACTTGTATATATTTTATGTCTGCTATTTATATGTAAATCAAATGCTTTCTTATTGAAACAAAAATAAAGGGCAACAAAAAATACAAACGAAAAAGATACGTTTCTTCTCAATGCAATGGTGTCTCTGACAGAAAGCATTGTTGTCTCTTCCGAAGACAATCCAAGAATGTCCTCGGGTTGGAGAATCCCCGTTTTTATATGGAGTGGCCAATTCGTGAACTGGCGTGAACGATGCGGAAACGATGCGGAATGATGAGGGAACTCGCGTGAACGTGTCGTGAACTTCTCGTGAACTACGCGTGCCAATTCGTGCCATCGCGTGAACGTCGCGTGAACGATGCGCGAACTGGAGTGAACTGGTCGTGAACAGTGCGGGAAAAATACCAGTGCGTGCCACAAAGTGGCACGCACTGGCGCACATCAATGCGTGCCAGTGCATGGCAAAAATGCGCGCAAGTGTCAGGCAGGCTTTAGGATAGCTTATGTTGTAATATGCCTTTTAATAGATCACGATAGTCATTTATCGATGTGTATCTATGCGTAATAGAAAACTGAATATATATATATATACATACATATATATATATATATATATATATATATATATATATATATATAGATAGATAGATAGATAGATAGATATATAAGTCTTCTAAGAAGTATAAAAAAGTGACATTTGTCAATACGGTAATACGTCGCAGCCTATTTCTTTAGTGAAATGCGGCATTCAATTAATCTCCTAAATCTCAGATAATTCTATTATTAACATAAAATCAGATCATGAAATAAATATCACTAACAACAGAACCAGCCACTTAACAAGGCAAAGAAACAAGTAAAGTACAACTGTTATAGATCACTCCATTAACAACCCCCTCCGCTGTTTCCTTATCAAGAGCTGACAGGAAAAGAAAAGGAGTGTCCTTACCAGTCAGGCGATCACAATGAGGCCATCAATTAAAAACTTCACCTGCATCAACGCGACATAAAAGCCGAATATGAGCCATTTTACAAGAGTGAAAACAGGGAAGGGGGGGAGTTGCATTTAATTCGCGTAAGATTCAATACCCGTATGTATCACGTTCAGGATCATGGCCGTGAGTGTTTATATCATAATGAATGGCATAGAATTGGAAAAGATGGACTGACGGGTTTTAATCTCTTGACTTTATTAGGTTTTAACGAATACTGCTTTGTGATGGAGGACTGGCTCAATCCGTGTGATTAACTTTGTTAATGAAATGAGATGTGTTTAATCCCTGCTGATATGCAAATAGCATGAAATGAATGAAAATGGGGTCTCAGACGCATTGTGTTAATGTAGTATATATATATATATATATATATATATATATATATATATATATATATATATATATATATATATATATATATATATATATATATATATATATGTATGTATGTATGTATGTATATATATATATATATATATATATATATATATATATATATATATATATATAATGTGTGTGTATGTATATATACACATATATGCATGTGTGTTTATATGCAACAACAACAAAGTGTAACTATGTCTATTTATCACCACGCTGGCTAGTGTGGATTGGTGATTGAAAGAGATTTTCGTCTGATGACTCACAGCAAACCAGTTTAGTATGGGTGGACCTAACTAGTATATACATGCACACATAATATATATATATATATATATATATATATATATATATATATATATACATATATATATATATATATATATATATATATATATATATAAGCTTGGGAGCTGCATTCTCTAAAAACATGGCAAAGGCACGCTTGCCTATTAATGACATTTTCATATACTGAAAAATAGAGATGATTGGAACAATAATACAATTGAAAATACAATAGTCACCAACAATATCACTTTACCTAAGACTTTATATTTGCCTGTGAACAACCAGGTGACGTCGTACATTTGATATATAGACATTTGAGCTTTTAGTATATAGTTCTGCTGTGCTAAATCATTCTTCCACCATCAAGGGATAGTTGAGAGGTATGGTTACGAAATAAATGAAGTTCCTATTTCCAAAGTTTTTCATAATCAAACTATGGCTCTCTAGTCTTGGGTAGCCTCATAGCTTCTGTGCCACGGTCTTGGGTACACTTGGGCACAACTTACTTTGATTGCTGCTTTTCCGGTCCCATACAGCAGGAGAACCCTACTCTCTACAGGACCTCCACTGTCGTTTTACCTTATTCGTTCAGAGTATTTAACGTTTCATGTCTCGTATTCTTCATTTACTGTTAAATCGTCATTGTCAGAAGACTCATGAAATTAGAAAGTCTTCATTTTCCTCTTGAAAGCCTTAATGTCTTCAATCATTCGAATGTTTCGTGGGAGCTTATTATATAGTCTCGGGGCCGCATATTTAAAGGCTCTGGAGCCTACAGTAGTCATATATCTAGGTTCCAATAGTTTGAAGCCATCTGTAACTATTCTCGTGTCGACACGATTTGTTGGCTGCGCAATATGTAGCAATTCTCTCAAGTATTTTGGACGTCCGGTTCTGATAACTTGATGGGTTTTGTACATATTTTAAATTCAATTCTCGCTTTAATCGGAAGTCAGTGTAAATCGATTAGTATAGGGGTGATCCTTTCTCTAGGTGGGACACCTTTTATCAGACTTGCTCCTCTTTTTATTATGTTTTGTAATTTCTTAAGTTGCACTTTTGGTAAATTGTATTAGATAGAGTTGCAGTAGTCAATCCTGGTAGTAACACAGTTTATCACAAGCTCCTTTACAGAATTTTCGTCCAGATATTTTTTTATAAACGCAATATTTCTTAGATGATGACCAGCAGTTTTTATTACAATATTTATTTGGCTATTTAGAATCAGGTTACAGTCAAGAAATACACCTAGATCTCGAACTTTACTAGATATCGGCACCGAGTCATTATTTATGTTCATTTGAAGATCACCTAAGTTTCTCACGCTGTTTCCCTTTCCCACCACCATGAATTCAGTTTTGTTCTCATTTCATTTTAGTTGTTTAAATGTCATCCAATCTCTAACCCTATCAAGGATTCGGTTTAGAGTTTCAGGAGTGTCATGTATATCATTTATGGAGAAGTAAAATTGTGTCATCTGCAAATAGATTGAACTTCACGCCATGCCTTTGTAGTATTTTCGATAGTTACCAATAATAATAATAATAATAATAATAATTATGTGACAGTGTTGGCCACGGTATACACCCTCAATCCATATTCATATCAAATGAACGATTATGTAGCACAACTGGGAGATTACTGAAATATAAACACTTAAGATCCTATCATTATTTTCATAATAATAGTAAAGCTTTATGCTGGAGGAGAGCTATGGAAGCTATGAGAAACAGATGATTGTTAATGCAACGTAAAATGGGTAAAGTAGAAACAAACTGTAGAAGCTGGTGACAAACTTTTGAAAGGAAGAGCTATGTGTTTAGATAGAGAAGATGACGAGTTGATAAAGTTTCAAGTTTTCACTAAGAGAAAGTTTTGTTGGAAGTTTGAGGGTTTAAAGGCTTAAAGGCCAGTCATGAATGGCAGAGGCAAGGGACAATAACAATGTCCTACAGACATGACAATGCCCTACAGACTAACCATATATACTGTACACATGTACATATGATCAGCGCAGCTAGGACAAAGGAGGGCCAGGCAATGGCTGCTGATGACTCAGCAGGTAGACCTGTAGGCTCCTCTAAAACCCCCATGAAGGATGGTGAGGTTGCAGACACTACAAGAAACTATTCAGTTTGAACGGACTCGATCTGCCGACCAGCAGATCGCCTGGCAAGGTTTCTAATTGGCCACCAGAGGAAAACTGTAAACACTATATTTTTCTTAGCGTTTTTTTTTTCTTTTTTTCAATTCATCAATTAACATAGTATTTGAATGCATAATATTAAGCATATCAACAAAAGGTTGAATTGGTGGAACTTGAGAAGTTCAAACTTTTTATAAATTGTTTTCTGTTGTTCATATATGCCTGATCTATTTCAACGTTGTTACCGATCTTAAAATATTTCATTCATTTTATCAATTTCTTTTATACAGTTTTTTTGTTATTCCTTTATTTCTTTTCCTTACTGGGCTACTTTCCCTGTTGGAGCCCTTGGATTTGTAGCCTTCTGCTTTTCCAACCAGATTGCTTGTAGCCTGGCTAGTAATAACAGCAATACAGTCACGTATTCCCTCATCAGTTTCATTCTTCTATTCCAACATTATTTTTCAGTAATGGATTAGGACGGGCAGAAAATTAAGTGGGTGACTTACCACAGCAGCCATTTGTAACACTAAAATGAAAATTCCTCATATTAATTTTGCTTCTTGTGGGATTATTCAATTTGTTAGTAATTGTGGTTAAATACAATTATCACTTCCATGCAATTGAGTTTAATTGGTTTCATAAACTATTCCACCTTGTTTGAAAATAACTAACATCAGATGATGAAATAAGTTTACCTTTGCATATGGATATTTGGGACATGTAAAGGAGAGCAACAAAAATATGAGTTTAATATCTTATTCAATTACTGTCATAAAAATATATTAAAAAAAAAACTGCAACATAACGAGATAACATACTTGACATTAATGAAACATACATTGAAGAGGTGATGTCATTTTTGTTTTTTATGAAGCGTTATATAAAATTATAAGAGGTACGACGAGTTTCCAAAATCATAACAACTTGTTGACACCAACAGCACTATAAATTTCTAAAGTAGGTGAAACGAGAATGGAAATAAAAAGTATCAAAAATTAATTTCAGTTACAATAAATATGGGAACAATGAGGAAAGGTATGTCAGCATTATATATATATATATATATATATATATATATATATATATATATATATATATATATATATATATATATATATATATATATATGCGTGTGTGTACATGTATATATATATATATATATATATAGATATAGATATATATATATAATATATATAATATATATATATATATATATATATATATATATATATATAAATAGTGATATATATCTATCTCTCTATCTATATATATATATATGTATATATATATATATATATATATATATATATATATATATATATATATATATATATATTAGCTCTAAATACCTAACGAGTTTTTTTTAGTGCAAAAGGCGAATGATTCGTGATGCTTTTGTTTTATCAATAAGAAATTAAATAACAAGGAGCATTGGAACTTTTAACTATTTCTGCTATTCTTTCAATACCCAACGAAAGTGCTTAAAGTCATCTGTAAATTAATTTCTTCTTTAGTGTATGTGTATATTAGTATGTATGTATGACTGTACATGAAAAAAAACTTGAAAGGGTCGGTAGTTAGGCCAAAAGAACATGAAACATCGTTTCTCCATACCCATCTTTACTTTAATCATATTGATGGGAGAGATGATCAACAGGACCCGGGTGAACACAATGCAAAATTAGAAACTGAAACCATCAATGCAAATACTCCCTTTTTAACTACTCATAAGGTAAGAATTTCTGAAAAATGGAAAAATAGGTTCTTCAGTAAATTTTGAAGAATAAAATGGAACTTATAATATAAATGAAGTTTTCTTGCCTATATTCCATGATTAGGGAGCTCAGGCTGATTTACAATAACTATTCAGACTGCTCTTACCAAGGTGCAGCGTACACTTGCTACGAGCTTCATTAAAAGAGCATTGTTTATTTTTTTTTTTTTTTTTTTTTTTTTTTGGCAATGGTGATTGATCTATTACAATTATTATTATCATTATTACTTGCTATGCTACGACCCTAGTTTGAAAAGTGGGATGCGATAAGACCAAGGTCTCCAAGAGGAAAAATAGCCGAGGGATGAAAAAAAAAAATAAGGAACAATGATAACAATAAAATAAATCTTTCATATATATTCTATAGAACAAAAATTGAAATAACAAGAGGAAGAGAAATAAGATAGAATAGTAAGCTCTATCAATCATATGAGGACAGTAGCTTGGATTGCCTTTCGCTGCCTGGACTGCCTGACAATATAGAAGTTGTGTACCTCAAAATCTAAAGTAAATAATGGGGTTTCCAATGGTTGGCAAACGATAGTAATCTTCTGTGTTCCCTTCCTTCGTTAGGGGCATCTAATCTAATTTGCTTATTCATGATCAGCACCTAACGACCTTAAACTGCCTTATATCACAGAACTTGGAGGCAAACTACAATGGCAAGTAGATCTGATCACCTAACTTCGGACTATGATTATAATGAATGAAACAAAGTTAATTTCTTCACCAGAACCCAATACTGAGACAGTATAGTTATTGGGCTATAGGATTATGCTTATATCAGTACTTCGTCTATTAGTGCAAATGACGGTATCCTTCATAACTCACTTTTATTTTATAACACAACACAGGAATTATCGAATGATACAAGAAAACATCATTGAACAACA
>NC_090764.1:33369986-33379986 GCF_036898095.1 Palaemon carinicauda
TGTGTGTGTGTGTGTGTGTGTGTGCGCGTATATATATATATATATATATATATATATATATATATATATATATATATATATATATATATATATGTATATATATATATATATATATATATATATATATATATATATAAATATATATATATATATATATATATAATATATATATATAGGGATCGAACCCTAGCCTTTTCAAATGAAAGGCAAGGTCGCTACCAATTATGCCACAAGAGGCTCTAAAAGAAGTCGGAACCTAAATGCTGATTGCACTTCAGGATATACCTGGTGAGATATCAGTTTCATACCAGCGAGTTTTCCCCGTGAGTGTATATTCAAGTACACATACACATACAGACACACACATACACATACACACACACACACACACATATATATATATATATATATATATATATATATATATATATATATATATATAGATAGATAGATAGATAGATAGATAGATAGGTATGCGTCGCCTCAAGTTGAAATAAGGCTTACAGATGGAAATAAGCACAAGACAGGTGAAGATCTTTCCGGTATGCTATATGTAGCTCGGAAGAAACTTGGTAATATTTCCAGTTTTTTGTTTTATCTGTAGCCTCCGTTTTAAGTATTATGTCCTCGGGTATGGTATTTTCTTCTTTTATTTTGAATATTTGAATTTTACAAATTACAATAATAATTCTATCTAAACATCCGGAGTGTTTGATTAATACCTACAGCATAAAAAAAATCTTTGGGAAACCTACTAGAATTATTAAAGACATCTGATCTCTTCAAATACATTTTTTTCACATAATGTAACATTCTAATCTAATCAAAAGAAATCTCAAATCCCCTTTCAAGTTGAGGTTTTTTTAATTATAACTCACTCAATTCATCCTTTTAATTTCTCTCGACTTCATTAGCAATTAACAGAACGAGAATGGCTGATTAGTATGCTAACACATCAAATATCTTTAATTGAGCTCAACATACGAGTTTCTTATCGTTACCCTTCGTCGACGAGGCTTAATTAAAGCTTCCTATTTGCTTTACGTAACGATAATATCCTTGCGGATTCCTGGAATATGGATTAGGACATTTATTCCTCTCCTTTAAAGGTTTAAAGGCTGCTTATGAAGGGCAGATGCAAAGATGCAAAGTAAATTCAGAGCCTCCTATTATCTGATGTAAATATATGATAAGTCTTTATAACAGAGCGAGAAATGATATTTGCAGTTCATCGTTCAGTGTTTTTTGGGCTCAAGCCATGTTGTCCTGATGGAAGTTCCTATAAGCAGCTTCCGAAGGGATATATGTACTACAGTGATATTCCCAGAGAATTTTATCTTTAGGTCTCCAGAATTCTAACCCCTGGCACGAATATCCTTAAGTTTTCTCTCAAGGATATCGCATAATATCAGAGGACGTATTCTTGACACGCCACATAGCAATCTGCACCCCTAATAGCGTTTACGCTTCGAGGGGGAAAGTGGCAGAATAGAATATCAAGGTTACCCTAGTTCTCATACTACTATTGAGTATCACAACAGCACCATATCCAAGATGGACATTCCTTATTTTGTAGCAAATTTGCATGGTGTTCTTCCCTGTTGATCTGACATTTTCAATAGATTTTCAAGGATTATTATTATGCATTCTTCAGCTTCTTTCGCCTCTGGAAAGTTGAGTATTGAATCTTTACAAAATGTGTTTTTTAGTTCCTGCCTTGGTATATGGATGGAGAACGACATTCCCGGTTTTTAAATAGCATTAATAATTGATTCATGAAAGCTATTTAGAAATTTTATATTTGTAAAGATATTTATATGCATAATTTTCCTTTTTCTGAATCGTATATGTCAGAGTTTCGATGATATAGGTAACCGAGATCTCGCCTTGCCTAGGTAACCTAACCTAGGCAACATATACTTTCGACATTTCCCCGGTTACCCTCGTGTATTGGTTATCAATTCATTGGAGATTGATATCTCCTAGAATTATTATATAACTGATACTCTTCTCTTTTAGAGATTTAAGGGTAACCTCTCTTCCCTCCGAGTGTAGCCTTAGGCTACAACCCTATGGGTTGGCCTTGAATTTTTAATTCAGGCATGACTAGCCTAGGGTTTTCTGTCTCGTTCCTTAACTGCAGATGGCAAGTTTTGGGATTCGATCAGAAGCTCAAGAGTATTTAATCTTGTGTCGGCAGTCGGCCGGCAGGGTGAATAGTCATTCCCCTGCCGGCTAGGCTGCCGGCATAGGAGGCTAACCCTCCCTAGGCTACACCTAAAGTGGTTGTATGATGCTGCCATCTTCTCCCTGTGGCCTAATAGTCTAGTCCTATGCTCGCAGACCCTAGGCTGAAGTGTAGTATCTTCTAAGGCCTAGGATGATGTGGCACTGGAACTCTGTTTCTCCCTTGTTGAGAGGAGGGGGCACTGCTGCCGTCCCATTAACTCTATTGGCACACCCTAGGCTGGAGAATAGAAGATTCTCCTGCAGCCTGGGATGGCGCTGATACTGAAACAGAGTTTCTTCAAGGTGTTTATGTCTGGCAACATTGCCGGCTCCTACCAAACTTCACATAGGACCCTTTTTCCTTCCCCTCTGTTCTTTTATGATACCGGTGTCCTGCAACCTTACCGTTTCCGGTGGGTTGCCGGGGCCGGCCAGATTCCCTCTCTACTGCCGTTGTCCGGCTGCCTACGGCTATGGCAGCTGCATGCAGCCATGACAACTGCCGGTGGACGGGTTGGATGCCGGCAACCATGTGTCTTACAACTGTCGGCGGTTATGACGGCTGCCGGCGGCGATGCATACTGCTGGTAGCCATGCCATTTGTCGGCAGCCATGATGGGAAGTCCCTTCTGTCTCTAAGGTTCTTCAGTTCTCCTTTGGAATGATAGCCACAAGTTCTATTGTCGGAGTACCGCCGGCCAGGCCAGCACAAATAGGTGCTGACTCAGCCGGCAGCACGCCGACGGTACTAATACTGCCGGTGGCTAACCTGCCGGCAGTGTGTCGGCAGGTCCTTGCCGGAAATAGTACTGTGGCTGGATGGAAGGCTGAATGTGACATTCTCCCCTTCCAATTGAACCTTATTTCTGGAGTAAGGCAGTAAAATTAGACTTTACATCCTTAATTACTCTATACATACACAGTAAAAGGTAGCCTTCACTCCATGTTATCTCTCTCTCTCTTTAGCTATCAAGCTGGATGTGCAGGCAAGAACTAGCTATGCCGGCGACATGCCGGGTGAATTACAGTATATGTTTATACAGGTAGTCAGTATATTTGCAGTATAGGATAAAGTGCAGATAGAAAAACTACTGTATATATTATACTAGTAGTTATTCCCAATATATCTTGGGTATCCCTACCCAGGTATTTGCTAAGCCCAATCCTATATTGAAAGAATATAACTTCTTCAATACTCTTATTAGAAATGAGTTTTAAAATTACCTTACAATATTAAATATTTCAAGGACTGGAGTGTTACACTCCTAACCCTTAAAGGGTAGAACCCTTATGTTGAGTCTCCCTGATCAGGAAACTCTATGATTTAATATTGTAAGGGAGGTTACAGCAAATAGGTTGGGTGGGATGCACAAATATATGTCTTTTATTTTTCCTAGTCAAGTTGGCGTCATGCCAGCTGGACCGTGCCGCAGATGCTTGCCACAAGGCAGCACGCTGGCTGAACTACATTATATATAATTATACAGTAGCCAGTAATTTGCAACATAGCATATGCTACAAATAGAAAACTATAGTATGATTATACAGTAGTTATTTCTAACATATCTTGGGTACCCTTGGTGAGCTTCTGCTGGTACCACTCCTATATTGAAAGAATAGTATTTCTTCAATATTCTGATTGTGGAATCAGTCATCCTTACCCCACAGTGTTAAGAAGAAAAAGGGTCAGTGACTTATACACTTTTCTACCCCTAGGGGTTAGAACCCTTTTAGTTGGAGTTACCTTGGTAGAGGAATCTCCTTATAGTTAATACTGAGGGGAGGTAACAGCATTTGCTTGCAGCGGATACGCAAGTATGTGTCTCCTACTATACCTTATAGCTTACTATCCTAAGCTAATTTGTTAAAAGATGACTTTTATATATTGCTTATCAGTGAGATAATCAATTATATACTCATTCTGTTCTCCTTTCTTTACAGGAGGAACACCGGATGACTTGTGCTGCAGTCTTCTGCAAGATCAAAAGTAAGTGTTTTTACGGTCATAATACTTGCCGGTTTCATGCCCCCTGCAATATTCTTTCCGAATCCCTACATTATTGGAACCCGCAGGTTTGCAATACATGTTGGACATTAATGTCTGAGGGTTTCGAGAATCCCAAGTCTATAGAGACTAGGGATACAGCTCGTGACAAATTACGCAACTGGGTGACAGGCTTCCAGAAAATCTCTCCGGGACCTTACCTACCTAATGATAGGATACGTAAGCTACTATTTCCGAAGGCAAGTAAGGAAATAGTGGTGCCCCGGGCACCATTCACATCTCCCAACGGCCAGATAGCCTTTGGGAAGGAGGGCATGAAGCGCCCATGGGAAGAAAGGGAAAATGTCGTGTCGGAATTGTTTCCGCCTATGCCGGCTCTAGAGCCATTGACATCGACATCTTCATCTTCTACCCCTCTATTAGATGGAATGGACCAATTATGGCCCCAAGTGAATAATCTAATAGAGAACTTTCGCAAACAAGACGAAAAGCAGGAAGTAAAATGCAAGATAGAGCATAGTAAAGCTCCACTTGTCACTTCTCAAGGGTCATTCAAACGACCCATAGATCAAGACCTTCCAACATGCTCCAAAACCAATCCCTTGAGGTTTGCGGAGCTGATGCCGATTTTAAATGGCAAGCTCTACATCTCGGAGAAGATGGGTGCTGTTCCTTTGGTCAAAATCCAGTTTTGGCCAAGCTTTGACGCTTTCCCTAATTGTTTCGTTCGGCTGAAGTATGAACCAAGGTCAAGAAAAGGAACGGAATCAAAGGAGGTCATGATTCTCGACCATGATAAGGCACAGGCTATCCTGTCAAGTAGCCTGAAAAAGGCGGGTTACTCGGTGTCGAAGGTATTCACACTAGGTAACAGGCATCCTTCCTTTCTTGCTCCTGCTTCAATTTCATTCCCCTTTACGGGGAAGGCATTTAAATCTGTTGCCAAGGCAGTGGAGGCAGGTAGGCCATGTCCTGCACTCGAGGAGTGCAAGCCTCTGTTACTAGCCTTTTCCAGACAGGAGAAGGACTGGAAGGAAGTCCACTTAACTTTTTCAGTAGGAAGATTAGATGCGGATGTCGCCAGTCGACAGTTTAACGAAGATCTCCCTAAACTATCCGAGTTTTTCTTGTATAATGAACAAGAGACAAAGGAGAGACTGGCAGCCTCCCTATCTCTACAAAACTACAGAGTTGTGCTCAAACCATCAAAGTATCCCAGACATGCTCATGGTCTTAGCCAAAATACATATGAAGGCTAGGAGAGTATGTAGGGAGTTTGTGTTCGCTGCCGCAACAGTGAAACATGAAACAAGGAAGCTAATATCGTCCAACATCTGAGGTAAAGACTTCTTCCCAGACGAGGTAGTTAAAAAGTGATTAAGAACGCCACCACGGAGAACATAGGTCTTCTCCTAAAGTGGGGCATCCTTTCAAAGAGAAAGTCTTCCACGGTTGTGGGTCCCCAACCTAAAAGGAAGACGGGAAAGTCTGGAAATATACCTTGGGCTGTTCAACAACATCCCACAATTGCAGTGACCGTGGTGCCACAGGCAGGTGGTCAAAAATTTAAACCTACTGATCATTCGAAGCATAGAGATGCTTCTGGTAGGAGGGAGGTTCCTTCAGGATCGTTGGACCTTCTATCTAAGGCCTAATCAAGATGGGACTATGATGGGAAGTAGAAATGTCTCTACCATAATTTCCTTAACTCCTCCTACAAACCAAAACCCTCCTGGAAGAGTATACCTGAGAGCTCCAGAGCATACAGGTGGTAAGGAAACTATAGTCCATCGAATTCCAGGAAAGGCTGTTTGCTGTTCACAGGAAGAACTCAAGAAATCTCAGAGTCATTCTTGACTGGTCGCCTCTCAACAAGTTCAAATAAAACAGAGAGTTCAGAATGTTCGTAGTCTTGTCAGACCTGAAAGGTGTCCTTTGGCAACTTCCAGTCAATCACCCCCTCCCCTCCTATCTCAGATTCAAGTTACAGAGGGTAACGTATATCCTAGGAAAGATGTGTGTGAGATTAGACACAGTCCTAAATATCTTCATAGGACTGGCACTCTTAGTCACGCAAAACCAAGCCTAGAAATAGTTCAGGCAACAATGTACCTGGATGAGGGGCTGGGGTGGGCAGCACCCGAAGTGGCTGGTCTATGAGCAGCCAAGGAAAGGATCCGGTTCTCTGAACATCGCGGATGCAAGATAAGCTTCAAGAAGTCTCGATTTTCTCCAGCTCAAAGGTTTCAATGGCTGAAAAACCATTGAAGCCTGCGGTCACGCCAACTCTACTTTCCCTTGGGAATGTAAAAGGAGATTACAAGGTCGGTCAAGAGACTCGGATAATCAGTCAGATTTCCAAGACGCTAACAGGGAGGAGCTCTGAACTCTCTCCAGTTCGGAATAGGGACAGACCCAGTGCTAAGAGCACAGCTGAAAGATGCGTCAAGAGTCTGGAGAAAATACGCATCAAACGCTCGATAAGATCTAAAAAGACCAATATCGGTCCTTCCTTAATTGCTTCTCTAACAAAGGTCAAAGCTCGAAAGTCCCAAGACCATGTTATTCCTGTCATGAGTGGGGAAACTCTCTCCACGCAGATCAGACGTCCTACGACTGATCTGGGACACCGAAGCAATAATGAGACGTCGCAATCGACAATGCTAGAGAACGTCTCATACAGTCTAGGTGATGTTAACCATCCCTTACTTAAAGGGATGGCACCTGTCAGCAGTTCATGTACAATCGATCCACAATGTGACAGTGGATGCTCTATTTGGGCTCAAGCCGATAGAGTTGGAATGGTCCACGGATGCAGACCTATTCCCTCCCAGATGGGAACAAGTCCCAGAACTGCAGATCGACCTCTTCATCACGAGCGTCTTCAAGAAACTACCTCGATATGTAGCCCCGTACGAGGATCCTCTAGTGGAGTTAACAGACATCATGTCTCTAGAATGGATGGGATGGACTCAGGTATCCCGGTTCATCCCATCCAATCACCTGCTGAAGGGCCTCAACAAGCTGAGATCCTTCCAAGGGGGAGTAGCTCTATTGGCTCTCAAGTAGCCCAAGAGCAATCTGTCCTCATTAGTGAAGGAACTGAAGCTGAGGCTGGCCCTAGTTCTGAGCCTAGGACTATTTCAGAAGGTTCAGAAGTTAATTGCCTTCATTTTATCACAGAACCCGAACCCTTCATTTTATGATTTTCTTGCCCTAGCGGTTAGGAAAAGATTTGGGATCTCAGAAGGCAATATAGAATTCCTAGAAGAATACAAGTCTAAGTCAATTAGAAGACAATATGAGTCCTCTTAGAAAAAGTGGGTTGCGTTTGTAAAATCAAAAGGACCGAAAGAAATTTCTATGAAATTCTGTCTGTCCTTCTTTGTCCACCTTCATAATCAAGGTCTGGCAGCCAACACGATAACTACGTGCAAGTCAGCCTTGACTAGACTTCTATATGCCTTTCAAGTGGCTCTGGCGAATGAAATCTTTAATAAGATTCCAAAGGCATGTGCAAGACTTAGGCCTGCAGCACCACCAAAGCCCATTTCTTGGTCTTTGGACAAGGTCCTACATTATGCCTCATCTGTGAACAATGAAGATTGTTCCCTTAAGAATCTGACCCAAAAGGTTATTTTTCTGTTCGCTATGGCCTCTGGGGCTAGAGTTAGTGAAATAGTGGCCCTATCTAGAGATGAGGGCCACATTCAGTTCAACAAAAGCTGGAGAACTGAATCTCTTCCCTGATCCAACCTTTCTTGCTAAGAACGAGCTACCCACTAAGAGGTGGGGTCCCTGGAGAATCTGCCCTCTGAAGGAAGAGGTCTCTCTATGTCCTGTAGTGTCTAAAGGTCTACCTTCGTAGAACTTCAGACTTCAGGAGAGGACAGCTCTTTAAAGGAGAAACTTCTGGATCAAACTTATCCCTAAAACAACTGAGGGCGAAGCTCACCTACTTTATTCGTAGAGCAGACCCTGACAGTACTCCCGCAGGTCATGATCCGAGAAAAATTGCTGCATCACTGAACTTCTTTTAGTATATGGACTTTGAGCGTCTTCGTTCATTCACCGGATGGAAATCATCCAGAGTGTTTTACAAACACTATGCGAAGCAGGTCCATGAATTAAAGGTACCGTATTAAAACCTGCCCCCTAATTACTGTCATAAACAGTTAATTAATTGGGACCCTGAACGTCCTCGCTCATATACTGGATGGGGATCATCCAGAGTGTTCTACAAACACTATGCTGAGCAGCTCCATGAACTGAAGCATTATGTGGTGGCGGCGGGTAGTGTATTTAAACCTGCCGTCTAAGTCTGCGATGAACAGCTATTTGACTGGGACTGTCAATTAAAGGGAGAAGGCATCATCACTTTTAGTGTTACCTCCTTTTTATGAGTGTTACCATGGTGACACTAACTCTGTTCAAAATCCCAGGTGTGGAATTATACAGATAGCACTAGTGCCGTGTGTACGTAGTACACAGTGTTGATAGAAGGTAACCGGTACAGACTTTACAAAGAGAAGTTTTATTATAAAATTTTTCTTCAATCTGAGAGTGGCACTCATCATTTCTTTCCCTTTCAAGAAAGAAATATAATTTCTGTATACTTTACGTGTATAATTCCGTTATCATGCTACATTCTTTTTACTGATTAATTCATTTAGTCATTTACCAGGAATAAATGTCTATTAGAATGTATTTGTGTCCTAATTCGCCCGACAATTGCATGTGTAAAATGCCAGAGTTCTTTGGCTTACTAAAGTAAGAAGTCTTCATATAGTTGTATGCTCGCAAACAATAGATATAAGAGACACTGATATTGATTCGGCAATATATACAAACTATGAGACTGTTTGTATATTCAGTGTATACTATGTTTGTTCATACAATATATGCTAACCTTGAGGCCTCTTTTCTAATGTCTAGAATGACTCTTCACTGCAGGGGGCAGGAAGCACTAACATCGTTTATGATTAGTGATGGTGACGGATAACGGTAACGTCATTTGTCTCAACTGATCCAAATGACCATAGAAATGCTGTCCCAAGGTTAAGGCACTGATGAAAATCCACAGATACATTAATGCTCTGGTACACTTCCATAAGGACGACATGGCTTGAGCCCAAAAAACAAATTTTGAGCGAAGCGAAAAATCTATTTTTGGGTGAGATGGCCATGTCATCCTGATGCACCCATCCCTCTTTTCTAAAATAAAAGATCTTCACAGTATCCCTCCCGAAGTACTGTATCTGTAGCACCATGCTCAATGCTACAAGGAATGTCTGCCATCTTGGATATTGCGCTGTGGTGATACTCAATAGTAGTATGAGAACTAGGGTAACCTTGATATAGCTCCCCTTCATTTTGCCACTTTCCCCCTCGAAGCGTAAACGCTATTAGGGGTGCAGATTGCTATGTGGGGTGTCAAGGATACGTCCTCTGATATGCGATATCCTTGAGAGAAAATTTAAGGATATTCGCGCCAGGAGTTAGAATTCTGGAGACCTAAAGGTAAAATTCTCTGGGAATATCATTGTAGTACATATATCCCTTAGGAAGCTACTTATAGGAACTTCCATCAGGACGACATGGCCATCTCACCCAAAAATAGATTTTTCGCTTCACTCAAAATCCGTTTTGTAGAACTATCATATTAGTATATTTTTTCTATCAAAAAAACTATAGAATATTTTATGGATTATTCATTCTATAAATATCTATAAGAAATGCGATAGGGTTGGCTGATGTTTAATTCAT
>NC_090764.1:33384986-33429986 GCF_036898095.1 Palaemon carinicauda
TAAATATAGGGTTTTAGAAAAGTATATATTTATTCTGCTGTGTAACTTATTGCACGATAGAAATAACAAAATAATCACCGCGCGATGAGCTATATTTCAACTATTATTATTTCCCATAACATATTACATCTACGACTCTGATTTGTTCATAGAAATAAATAAGACAACTCATGATATATAAAAACATTTTTTATTGGTAGAAAATACTTGCAAAAGAAATAATGGAGTGATCATGCAAAGTAAAGAGTAAAAGATGGCAATGGAAAAAATATCCCACAATTTTATTAATGAGAGAATATTATTATTCATGAAGAAAAAATACTCGTTTACGAACCGGGTTTTGCGCACTGCGTTAGTTTAAAAGAAGAAAGAATTGTAAATACACAAACGAGTATTTATTATTGAAAATATATATGATAAAAGAACTAAATTTTGAAGTTCAATCCCTTATCAGGACTGTTTCCAGATGAGATAGACACAAAATTCCCCACTACATTCATCCGTTAATTGGTGAATAATGTATGAAATTGAAATGAAAAATATCACATTTCATTACCTACTTCATCTGTATATGTATGGTATCCCCATCAACAGGCTTCTGACTTCTCACCCTTACTGCATTATTAGCCTTTTATTCTTCTGGATATTGCCTTGTGAGGTTTTTGGTATTTAAACTAGTTTGGAATATCACTTATATTGTAATAATACCTAACTGATATTCCAGATTGTATATTCATTATTGGGGAATAGCTATAAACAATGGCGTCATACACTTAAAAAAAAAAAGAGAGAGAGAGAGAGAGAGAGAGAGAGAGAGAGAGAGAGAGAGAGAGAGAGAGAGAGAGAGAGAGAGAGATAAATCCAAGTACAAATGTCAGAGAGGGACAATAATTTCTTTTGAAAAATCTCCTCAATAAAATAAAGAGCAAGTGTCTCGCTACATATATATGTATATGTGTATATATATATATATATATATATATATATATATATATATATATATATATATATATATATATATATATGTTTGTGTGTGTGTATGTGTGTGCATATCTTTCTAAATATTTAGCTATCATTTTTGACGGCTCGGATACACTAGTATACAAATTATTTTACTAAAAGAGAAAATGACAATTCCAAACTGCCCACTTCTACAGACGCCAGAGCTCTCCAAGGCAACACCAGAAATTCGGCTAAATAATAAAGGCGACGCTGTAAAAGCGTCCGGCCATTCGTAATGCATACTTTACACCGTGGATGGCACATCGGCGAAGAAAGGGCGAAGCATGAAGCTTTTCATGGCACCGAATGATTTTCAATGAGTGCCAGAGATCCCGCATTCGATCGCGCATTGAACCTCCGGATGCGGCATTGCCGTTCCGGTGGATGGGACGATATTGGAAATGAACCACAATTAGGAAGGAGCAATGGATTTGGGTGATATCGCTCTGTTAAGGGAAACTGTTGCATAGCACGATGCAGTATTTAAGGTATATGGTTACCAAGTGGTTAAATAGTAAAATGATCTTATTGAAATGTTAGAATGTACAAACATCTCCATATGGATCAATAAAGGTTTTTATTCTGAGCAATATATAGCAATATGAAAAACAAAAGATAATAATCTTTCCAGTCAATTTTATATTTTATGTCGGCCCTAACTATAAAAAGTATGAATGCTTATATTGAAGTTATTTAGCAGGAGACTCAAATGCGATTTTTTTTTTTTTAATTAATTCTGGCAAGAGCAATATTTTGAAAAGAGATCTACTGGTGTCTAAATATTATTCTAAAAAAGGAACAGACTATTGCTAGCAAGAAAATTCATGATCTATAAAATGATGTCAACGTGACCCTCTGTGAAGGGGTCTCAAGGCTAAAGAAGCTTTCCGTCTAAATAGGAATTCTCTTCGTTTCCTCTAATATATATATATATATATATATATATATATATATATATATATATATATATATATATAAATATATATATATATATACATATAAATATATATATACATATATATATATATATATATATATATATATATATATATATATATATATGTATGTATGTATGTGTGTATGTATGTGTGTATATATATATATATATATATATATATATATATATATATATATATATAATTTACCAAAGCACTTTTATGGGGTAGCTGACATATAAAAAAAAAGGTACAAAAGTGAATTTATCCTCACTTTGCTAATTCCAGCCTGACGAGGGATTCAGCCCTTGGCTGGTACTGCTAGGGTGCCACAGCCAGCCCTCCCCCGTTATCCACCCCAAATGTAGTTTCATAAGCTAAATCCCCTACTGTTGCTACCTCAGCGGTCATCAAGGCGACCGGAGAAAGCAGCAGGGCCTACTGGAACTACGTCACATTCTCTTACCATTCATTTCTATTTCTAGCATGATTCCTTGCCCTTCTCAAACCTATCCTATCAACCAGACCTTTCTTCAGTCCATCCATCGACCCAAACCTTGGCCTTCCTCTTGTACTTCTATCACCAAGTCTTGCATTAATCTCCTTCTTCAGCTAACAGCCACTTTCCATTCTCTCTACATGGCCATACAATATTAACACATTCATAGCCACTCTAGCTGTTAATCCTTTCTTACACCCATTCTCACCCTCAATAAATCACAGTTGGTACAAGCACTTTCTCATGCAGAACACTTTACATTCATTCCCAACCATCTATTCTTCACCACTCTCTTCACTGCCCCCAACACTTACATCCTTTTTTTACTCTCTGGCGTCCATCTGCTTCCACTCTACCATTTCTTGCAACAACAGATCCTGAGTACTTGAAATGATGTACTTCAAGTAACTCTCCAGTCAACATGACTCTGTCACCAATCGACCAAGCTTCTTCTCAGTGTGCAACCAGTACAGTATCATCCGCAAACAACAACTGATCTACCTCCCACTCTCGTCTATCAGTTTCAATATCGAACATTCACTTTTCTACCCACTCCATCAACAAACAAATTGAACAATAATGGCGACATTACACATTTTGTCTCAGACCCACTCTCACTGGAAACCACTCGCTCACAACATTTCCCATCCTAACACATGCTTTACTGCCTATGTAGAAACTGCTTGCAACAACCTTTCACCAATCTCATATACCCTCATCACATTCCACATCTCTTCCTTATCAACTCTATCATACACATTCTCCAGAATTAATAAACGCAACATACACCTACTTGCCATTTGATAAATATTCTTCACATATCTTCCTAACTGTAAAAATCTGAGTCATACATCTCCTACCTCTTCTAAGACCCTCCTGTACTTTTATGATTTAATTCTCGGTTTTATCTTTAATCCTATTAATTAGTACTCTATAATACAATTTTCCAACCACACAATAAACTAATACCACTTGAATTACAACAAATGTACATCTCCCTTACCTTTATATAGTGGCACAGTGCACGCACAAACCCAGTCCACTTGTACCATTGACAACATAAAAAACTTGATTAACAATCTCACCAACCATTAAAGTACAGTTACACCCCCTTCCTTTAACATCTATGTCCTCACTCCCATCACTGGCACCTCAACCCCTGCAACAGCAATTACATCTGCCTCCCTCATAGCCTCATCATTCAGTAATCTTCCAAATTATTCCACCCACCTTTTCCTTGCCTCCTCTCCTGTTAACAACCTTCCATTACCATCTTCCTCTGTCTCTTCAGTTCTCGAACCACCCTTCCTTACTCTCTTCACTTCTTTCCAAAACTACTACTTATTCCTTTCATGTAAAATACTAATCCCTGACCCCCACCTCCAGTAGGCCTCCCTCTTTGCCGTAGCTACCTAAGTTTTACTTCCATATTTTCTCTCTATGTCTTTCATACTTCTCTACCCTATTACTCTGCAGCCATTCTTCATATGTACTTTATTTTTCTTCCACTTTATCCCCACTCCTACATTCCACCATTCACTGCCTTTCCTCATGCTGCCTCCAAAGATTAATCCTCTTGCCACACACATCACTTGTAGTCTTGTAGTTCCAACAAAATTTTCTTTTACTATCTTCCACTCGCCCTCTAGATTACCAGTTCCCTCACTTTTCCTTTGTTATATGCCACTTCCAACCTTTCTTGATATCCACTTTTTACCTTTCTATTTCCTTTTTACTTAAGGTTTTATTAACCCCTCAACCTTCAATGCCTCCCTTTTACATCTCCCACTCTATTCCCCCACTCTTTCTACAATTAATTTTCCTTCAGCCAAAGAATTATCAGACATACCTTTAATCATACCCCTAAACACGTGCACTTTATTTTCCAGATAACTCAGATTCAATCAGTCAATCAATCAATCAATCCTTTTAGTTATCAACACACAATCCATTAATGCCCTTTATACCACTCTTCCATTTGCCACGTACTCATGTATACTCCTTTTTGATAAAACTACAACCTATTACAAGCTCTTGCTCAACACACATATGAACCAGTCTCTCACTACTCTCATTTTAACCTGGTACGCCATACTTCCCAATGACACCTTCTATCTCTCCAGCACCCACTCTAGCATTTAAGTCACCCATTACAACTAGATATATCCTTCTACCCAGTCCTTCTACATACCTAGTTAATTCATTCCGCTCTTCTTCACTTTTCAAACAGCCTGACCCATACGCACTAACAAAAGCCAAACATTCCCTACCCAACCTAACCCTTACCCACATTAACCTAGATAACACTGCCTATTCTACTACTTTACCTGTCATCCATTCACTCAGCAAGAAAGCCACACCCTATCTTGCTCTTCCCCTTTCAATCCCAGACACTCTACCAGTCACTTCACCAAACACCACTTCACCATTCCCTTTTATCTTGTCTCACACACGGCCAATATATCCATTCGTAAACATACTTCCAATCTCACATCTTTTACTCTCTATCGTACTACCTCCACGCACATTCACACTACAAAACTAGAGTGCGGGAAGCAGTCACTCGCTACCCCCCCCCCCCCCCCCCCCCCCAAGCTACTACTCTTTGATATCTCTCAGGAGCAAAATTACAGGAGAAGGGTCCCTTGACTCCCTTCGTACCGTCCCTTTTAGTCACCTCGTACGACAAGGAGGGGACGTTGGCGCTATTCTAATTGTTGTTATGTCCCCATAAGATATATGTATTATGGATAAAGTAAGGCATTTCTTATTAATAAATGCCAGTCAATATGAACATAAACAACGATCGCTCTTAAAGATACATTGTCCAATGTTATAAATATCTTTTACTACTTCAATTTTATGTTCAGAACTCACATATATTAACCCTATGAGATGTTATTATATCTAATAATGCTGCTATTTACAACACATTAAGGTTATCAGATTTAATTTGCGAGGTATTAAAAGTCCATATAACGCCCATATTCACAGAATAATTTTCGAAATAGTAATGAAATCTATGATTTATAAGATACTTGGGTTTTCTAGCTCTGAATTTACTTTCTAAGCACATTTTGCTCGTTTTGAGCTTTGCTAGTTTTTATTAGCTAAATAAATTACAAAAGAACAAAAGAAATTGGATTCAATTAACATTATCTATATTAAATTCCAGCCATACTTAACATCAAACACGACTCAATAGCTTACGCTAACAACATCTATGCGCTCAAAATATGACAATGAATCTTACGGTCTTACCTGCGACAATGGAACGGATTTGATTTTCTATCCTCTGCTTCTTCACTGACGTAAGTTGAAATGCAACTAGATTCACAGACCTTTTACGCCTCTCATCTCACACTGAAATTCAGTGTTTATCTAAACAGAAGTGTCAAGACACGGACGAATGTCAATTTCCTGAAATATGAAATAAAGAAATGGCGTCAAAGAATATTTTCTGACCTTTAAGTAACTGTTACATATGATTCTCGTCACATTGAAATGAAAATAAATAGGAAAGAATCGTTAATTCTTTTAATGAAATGAAACATTTTACAATTGGAAAGAAAAGTTTTCGTTCTCCTAATCTTTATACAAAGTTGAAAATATTAACTTTACAAATTACTTTTAACATATAAATTTGATTACAGTCTAATGTCTTTTATTCACATATGCATTCATGAATGTACGTACAGAAATATATATGTATATACGGTAAATTATACATGTATGAATATAACAACACATACGTTTTAACACGGGCACGCGCGCGCGCACACACACAAAATATTTATATATATATATATATATATATATATATATATATATATATATATATATATATATATATATATATATATATATATATATATATATATGATCTTCGAAAGACTTTGTAAAGAATACCACTCAAACATGTAGAGAATAGTCTCTACAGGTCTTGGCGTCTCTGTCTATTAGAAACTCATTCGCTTAATTTATACAGCAGTTGATCTAAAAAAAAAATGGATTTACCGGACTAAATGAAAAAAAAAATCGAAAATGATCATCAAATTGGAATTCAATTTTGGATGTTGAAAGCTATTTGTATAATGTCCTGCCAGTATCACCATTCGAACGAAATGTTATCGTAACTTGTTATGATCTACTGCAATGACTACACTATTATAAAAGCAAAACTAAATTTACTATTAAAAAAATAGGAAAGTTTAGTTCCCCCATAATATTAAGAATGTAATTGGATATAGCTTTATAAGCCTTATCATAACAATTTCTGAACAGAAGCTACGTTAACCACCTTTCCTGGTATTTCATTGAATAACACTAGAGTGTACTCTTTCACGGGTCACTTTACCATCCAACAAAGGTTCTCACTCTAAATGAGCAATTAGTCTCTCATTAGCCTTAATGAAAAGCACAATTACTAACCGAAGTCGCAGGAATTAATCCAAAGGTGTTTTCAAAATTTGTATTATAGGATTTCAATCATGATTTCAGGAATAATATTATAATAGACGTATTGTTACTTATAAAAAAAAGGCTTACAAAGATTGAGTTGGTTTTGTTTAGGCCAAATGGGCTAGCGCTGGGGCCATGATTGCAATTCACCATAAGAGATGCAAATAGGGGAAAATCCCCGAGTTGAAAAGGTAATAAATTTTATGAAAGGTTGAACAGCAGTGTGGAAGAAATAAAAGGCCAAAAAGTAGGTGATGCCAGGGGCTGGATCGAGCGAGGAACACTGACACCGATAACCCCTACCGGACATATGAATACAAATAATAGAATTTATTTTACTTTAGATTTCGTCTCTTGTTACTACCTTTCATGAGTTTCCTTTAACCATAAGGGAAATGTTTACCTAAAATTTTAGTCTTGTTGCTGTGAAATGACGTTTATTATTATTGCTATTGTTGTTATATCTGCTGCTAATTTGCAAAACGCGTTACCAATTATGAATACTATTTTTCATGTACACACAGAACATCCTATTTCATTCTAAAGATTATCAGCTCCACCAACACATGGAAGGGTGCTCTCCATTCCTATATAACATTTTGCAAATATTTTCATCGACATATTTCAAGAATATATGAATATAAATTATATTTAAAGAAAGCAAAACCTACAATGACTTTTGATAGATCCAGTTTATTTTTTGCTATATTTTTTTGGGCGATACATTTTCATTCAACGGTAAACAAATTATTTTCAGCTTCTTTATCAAAACGTGCTACCCCAGGGAAAAAAATATCTGCGAGGCTGTAATTGAATGGCGATGTAAATGCAACAAACTATTTCCACAGACAGCGAGCTTATATACAAGAGTTTCAGAGCAAGAAGGTCACAAAATTCAAACAAAATAATTCCTGAAGGGCAAGCTTAAACAGGTTCTGTTAACAGTGGGGTGTATAGCGAGAAAATGATGTTACAGTGTAAAAGCGTGTGTGAAACACGTGTGGTATAACATGAATAAACTTTTTTTTTTTTTTTTTTGGCACCGTTAATGAAATTGGCACTGGAGAATAAAATTAGAAATATTCCCCACGTTACAGAATACTTTTTTGCCGCACACGGGGAGAAAATAACGATGAGATGATATTTCATTTTTAAAAAGAAATATTTTTGTGCAGCAGTATATTAGAATATGTTTTAATAAGACTTCTTGAGGACAATAGTCAGTCCAGACGCTGAGATCAAAAGCACCATTTGAAAGGGTACCTTACGATGATATATATGAATATAGTTTTTCTTTCATTTTATAACCCTTTTCATCAAGTATTTCAATATATGTTACTATGCGAGATAAAATTAAGTACAAAATTTCTATACATTATTCAGGCTTAGTTGCAAAATATTTAACAAAATATATAATCCTTACTTTGTTACAAAATATTTAACAATCTATCTCATCAATACGTTGTTATGGAATATTTGACAAAATATCTAATCCATACGTTGTTGCAAAATGTTTAAAATATCTAATCCATACGTTTTTACAAAATATTTAAGATATATAATCCATACGTTGTTACAAAATAATTAACAAAATATCTAACCCATATGTTGTTACAAAAAAATATTTAACAAAATATCTATTTCATATCAAACGAGATGGATAACATGGCATACGGTCTTCAAGAAATGAGAAACTTGAACTTGGTGTCTGCTACTGATGTAAAGTACAACAAAGAAAAGATTAACTATAAGTTAAAAGAAAAAAAAAAAAAAAAAAAACTTTCTCCAATATTGATTAGAAAGCGAGAACTGTCAAAAGAGGCTGCCAAATGATAGAACTATTATTTCGTCAGGGAACTTTCAGATATCATCAAAATTACCTGACATACTGGTTGTATGGATTTACCCACAGTTAACGTTGTGGAAAATTTAAAAAAAAAAAAAAAAAAAAAAAAACTTAATATATATAAAGAACAGAGTTTTACAGAAAAATTAAAATTCGACGTTTCTGGCAAAAAAAAATAACCTTTCTTTCAACTTACTTTTCGATTTAATGTATTTGAAAACATAGCTACAGTTAAGTAGAGAATTTCAATACTCCTAAACTAGTATTCAGAAGATTGCATAAGCTTTTATGACTTTTAAATGTATTATAACTGAAAATTAACCTAGAGTTGTCTAATAAATAAAATTATGGTAGCCTATTAGAAACGTCCCTGGCTAACATTCTGCTCGACTGGGGTTCGGGACCCTCTCAAGCTTGATAGTTTCTAATAGTGTCTGCAACCTTACTATCACTGTGAGTTAGGGGACCCTAAAGGTCTACCTGTTGAGTCACCAGCAGCCACTACCTGGCCCTCCCTGGACCTAGATAGATGGATAATGGACTTGGGCGCAGATCATATTAATATATGGTAAGGCCATTCTAGGGTATTATCCTGTCACTTGCCTGTGCAATGCATGAGCCACCTTTAAAGCTCTAAAGGTAATTATTTGTTGGATTTCCTTCATATAATCATTCATAAATGTAACTTGAATAATTAACTAACGTACATAAATAATATAACATTATTGAAAATTACTCAATTAGAGGCATGCGAAGAGCAAGCGAACAATAGTCTTTTCAATATATATTTTTCACTGACATGATGTTATCTTTTATGAACCTATATAGCTGCATACACATGCCTTTTGCCTCAGCTCTACTATAAAAAAAAACAATCCATGAAAATAGTTTTGCAAAATTTGCACGTGTAAATCCAAGCAGGATTACATTCAGCTCGCTGTACAGAAGAACTGGACAATTGAAAGCTTCATCACGTAAATGTTGGGGTTATATTCGTCGGGCAAATATCATTTGGTAAAACTGAAAAACTCTCGTGTTTGTGCAACTTACAGTAATAAAAAGTTACAACGAGTAATAATGAAAATTTTCTTCCCTACATAATAAAACATAAATTAAGTGCTTCGATAAAGTGGGTTTGACCATAAACGTGCAATATGCTGTGTGATACACAAAATACATAAGAATGTATGCAATAAACTGATCTTGTAGGTCATGTAGTGCGTAGGATCCCCTGTGGGAAAGTACAATGTAATGAAAACAACCTCAAAACAAAAGTAAGTAAAGAATGAAACAAATAGAATTGTGTACTTCGAATTGATTGAATATTGCGACGCAATAAACATAAGAAAATGGTTATGAAATAGGAAAATACATGGGCAAATGGGGTTACCCTCCGACTGATGGCATGAGTGATGCAGTTAGTTTCAAAGTCAAGACTTAGTCAACTAATTTGTATGCAATAGCGAAATAAAGTTACACAGAGTCAAACGTAAGATCATGTATATGAATAAAGGCTTAATCTTAAATGGAAGACACGGAAAGGAACGTCCACACTAGGCCTCGATTGGTAAAAGTAATTGAAAACAGTGTTTTGAATATGCAACCTAAGAATGCTTTTGAAGCGACTGAATACTCTCAATTATATATATATATATATATATATATATATATATATATATATATATATATATATATATATATATATATATATAAATATATATATATATATATATATATATATATATATATATATATATATATATATATATATATATATATATATATATATATATATATATAGTTTATTTGTGAAGATAAAGTCATTTTGATATGGACATTCTGGCACTTAAACCGTCTGATATGGTCTGTTTGCCAATTCAAATCGAATCATATTGCGACACATTAATAGGACGTAAAAGCTATTAAGTGAAAATAAGAGAGCATCCAATTACTGATATGTGCATTTGAGAGAATAACCGAAACTAAAATCCAGTAAGGACAATTATGTGAATTTTCTATGAACAATTACATGAATGATTGGAGTAAAACAGCTCGAATTTACTATAATGGGAAATCGACGTTGTTACAGCAATTAATGGGCCTTCAGCCATTTCGTGTAAGCTCGCAAATAAACTCCCAAATTAAAAAATAAATCCCTAACTGGAATATTTCTCGTCTCTCCTTCATATCATCGGCCGTAAATTGAGCAAATAACAATCAACGCAGGCAATTGACATAACAACTTAATTGAAATCATGCTCACCTACTGTCTTTTAAACCAAATATTTAGATGAATGTTATACTTTCAGAACAAGTATAATTGCAATCATATATTTTGTGCCCCAGTTCATAATTTTTTCTATAATTTTAGAAAATTTGAACGATTGCTGTCAAGGGTCTGAAAACTTCATACAACAAAACTGGTGAATGTTGGGGTTTTATATATATATAGATATATATATATATATATATATATATATATATATATATATATATATACATATATATATATATATATATATATATATATATATATATATATATACTTAGTATATATATATATATATATATATATATATATATATATATATACATACATATATACTGCATACATATATATAGGCTATATACATATATACTGCATACATATATATATATATATATACACATATATATATACACATATATACTGCATATATATATATATATATATATATATATATATATATATATATATATATATATATATATATATATATATATATACTGCATACATATATATATATATATATATATATATATATATATATATATATATATATATATATATATATATATATATATATATATATGTATATATGCACACGGAAGTATTCGCGTAATCGTACAACGATAACAGCAATAAGAGTTAATACAACAATCATGAAAATGGAACTATTTTCTTCACAATATAATCATTCACGGGTATCACGATAATAAAACGAACTTAAAATCGTATACTTCATAGTACTGAAGAGAACATTACACGTCAAAACATATGAATACGGATAAAACCGAATATTCGCATAGCTACAGCAGTTAATGTTCAAACCAATTTGTATCGCAGTTCATTCATACTGTTACTCAATATGAGGCCTGTTCAGTGCAGTTCACCAGCTAATGGTAAGATCACGTTTCTAAGATCATGTTGCTAATTATATCAAGGAATAGTGAAATAATCGACCAATAAACAGTGAAAGAATCTTACTCATACAGACCGACCACTCGCTTTAACAAAGCTAAATGATAAATGACACATTTATGAAAAATGTCATTTTTATCATCATTTAGAAACGACCATAAGTAAAATTTGAGCCTAATCAGGCATAAGCCGGATCTTCAATGCGCCATATAAATGGCATTAAAGTAATAATAACGGTAAAATCAATCGAAGATTTAGACGCTTACCTATATGTAGCTCGCAACTTGTCACGGATTGAAAAACAGAAACCGGTAACGCAAATCACTACACTAAATAAGAACACTTTGTAATACCGCCCACTCCCAACAACGTCCCACGATCGTCTGTTAAGAATTTTTGTATGTATATCACTCACTCTGAGAGATTAGTATTATTGTTTTGAGTCCTTTCATAGTTCAATTGGAGAATCGCCCTGGTAGAGAGATGTAAACAAGCTTATCCCATAACGAGCGATTAAGTGATAATTATACAGGTTGAAAAATACTCTGAAATCAGTAAACATACATTTGTACTATATTCTTTCATCATTATTCACCTCTATGATAATCTTAACAAGTTCCCAAAGCAGTGGTAAGCTGGTTCGGTAATTATAACAGGTCGTTTCATTCAGTATAAATTTAGGGCGTCTCCACCACCTTGTGATGCATTTTTTCATGTCAATAAATCTTTTTAATTTTAATTTTCTCCCTTCCTTCCGAATTCACTGGAAGTAAAATGCAATACATTTATAAATACTTCATACAATAAAATTAAAGTTTACTTAGTGGCATGGCATAAGTAAATAAAAAGTTTAACTTGGGAGATTTTTTCGTTCTGGCCAAAATTTTGCTCCTCAAAATACCAGGTCTATTCATGGTGATGTTAGTAGTTGTAGCCGGTGTGTGCGTGCGTTAGTTTTCAAGACCAACATTTCCACTGATACAATTTAAGTTTTCTAAGAAGTATAAAAAAAGTGACATTTGTCAATACGGTAATACGTCGCAGCCTATTTCTTTAGTTGAATGCGGCATTCAATTAATCTCCATAATCTCAGATAATTTTATTATTAACATAAAATCAGATTATGAAATAAATACCACTAACAACAGAAATAGCCACATAACAACAAGGCAAAGAAACAAGTGAAGTACAACTGTTATAGATCACTCCATTAACAACCCCCTCTGCTATTTCCTTATCAAGAGCTGACAGGAAAAGGAGACGAGTGTCCTTACCAGTCAGGCGATCACAATGAGGCCATCAATTAAAAACTTCACCTGCATCAACGCTACATAAAGGGTGAATATGAGCTCTTTTACGAGAGTGAAAACACGGGGGGGGGGGTTGCATTTAATACGCGTAAGGTTCAGTACCCGTATGTATCACGTTCAGGATCATGGCCGTGAGTGTTTATATCATAATGAATGGCATAGAATTGGAAGGGATGGACTGACGGGTTTTAATCTCTTGACTTTATTAGGTTTTAACGAATACTGCTTTGTGATGGAGGACTGGCTCAATCAGTGTGATTAACTTTGTTAATGAAATGAGATGTGTTTAATCCCTGCTGAATTGCAAATAGCATGAAATGAATGAAAATGGGGTCTCAGACGCATTGTGTTAATGTTGTACATATATATATATATATATATATATATATATATATATATATATATATATATATATATATATATATATATATATATGTGTGTGTGTGTGTGTGTGTATGCGTGTGTGTGTATGTATATATACACATATACGCATGTGTGTATATATGCAACAACAACAAAGTGTAACTATGTTTAGTCATCACCACGCTGGCTAGTGTGGATTGGTGATTGTAAGAGATTTTCGTCTGATCACTCACAGCAAACCAGTCTAGTATGGGTGGACCTAACTAGTGTATACGCGCACACATAATATATATATATATATATATATATATATATATATATATATATATATATATATATATATATATATATATATATATTTATAATCTTGGAAGCGGCATACTCTAAAAACATGGCAAAGGCACGCTTGCCTATTAATGACATTTTCATATACTGAAAAATAAAGAGATGATTGGAACAAAATTACAATTGAAAATACAATAGTTACCAACAATATCACTTTACCTAAGACTTTATATTTGCTGGTGCACAACCAGGTGACGTCGCACATTTGATATATAGACATTTGAGCTTTTAGTATATAGTTCTGCTGTGCTAAATCATTCGTCCACCATCAAGGGATAGTTGAGAGGTATGGTTGCGAAATAAATGAAATTCCTATTTCCAAAGTTTTTCATAATTAAACTATGGCTCTCTAGTCTTGGGTAGCCTCATAGCTTCTGTGCCAAGGTCAGTGGTCGCTGTCTTGGATACACTAGGGCACAACTTACTTTGATGGCTGCTTTTCCGGTCCCATACAGCAGAACCCTACTCTCTTCAGGACCTCCACTGTCGTTTTACCTTGTTCGTTCAGAGTATTTAACGTTTCATATCGCGTATTCTTCTTTTACTGTTAAATCGTCATTGTCAAAAGGCTCATGAAATTAGAAAGTCTTCAGTTTCCTCTTGAAAGCCTTAATGTCTTCAATCATTCGAATGTTTCGTGGGAGCTTATTATATAGTCTCGGGGCCGCATATTTAAAGGCTCTGGAGCCTACAGTAGTCATATATCTAGGTTCCAATAGTTTGAAGCCATATATAACTATTCTCGTGTCGACACGATTTGTTGGCTGCGCAATATGTAGCAATTCTCTTAAGTATTCTGGACGCCCGGTTCTGACAACTTGATGGGTTTTTGTACATATTTTAAATTCAATTCTCGCTTTAATTGGCAGCCAGTGTAAATCGATTAGTATAGGGGTGATCCTTTCTGTAGGTGGGACACCTTTATCAGTCTTGCTCCTCTTTTTATTATGTTTTGTAATTTCTTAAGTTGCACTTTTGGTATTGTACCAACCGTGTGTCACAAAATTGTACATAATTCCTTTTGTATATATTATGCTTGTATCTGCGCTCTTCCCTCGCACTAAAAAGAACCTGAATGATCATGTCTCCGGTTTCGCTCTGTGACATTGTCTGTCTCGAACATGTTATGTCCTGTTGCCTTGAGGTTTTGTTTATTAAGGAACACTCTCCTTTATATACAAAACCTCAAGGCAACAGGACATAACATGTTCGAGACAGACAATGTCACAAAGCAAAACCATGTACCAACCGTGTGTCACACAATTGTACATGATTCCTTTTGTATATATTATGCTTGTATCTGCGCTCTTCCCTCGCACTAAAAAGAACCTGAATGATCATGTCTCCGGTTTCGCTCTGTGACATTGTCTGTCTCGACCATGTTATGTCCTGTTGCCTTGAGGTTTTGTTTATTAAGGAACACTCTCCTTTATATACAAAACCTCAAGGCAACAGGACATTACATGTTCGAGACAGACAATGTCACAGAGCAAAACCATGTACCAACCGTGTGTCACACAATTGTACATAATTCCTTTTGTATATATTATGCCTGTATCTGCGCTCTTCCCTCGCACTAAAAAGAACCTGAATGATCATGTCTCCGGTTTTGCTCTGTGACATTGTCTGTCTCGAACATGTTATGTCCTGTTGCCTTGAGGTTTTGTATATAAAGGAGAGTGTTCCTTAATAAACAACTCAGTTGCTTCCATCCTGCCTTTGAGTCACAACCTTTCCCGGCTCCGTCACATTGGTGACCCCGGAGTGACTCGCTCCTCCCGCCTCCCCATCCCCCCTACACCTCTCACCGTTACTATGACGCCGTCAACACATACCTTCTGCAGCAGTACTCGCCGTCGCCAGCCGGCCGTATAGCAACGCCTTTTCAGCTCTCTCAACAACCGTTGGGGGACCAAAGGGCTTCGCTCACCCTCGGGAAAATGACCAGTATCACTCGCCTGCAACCTGTCGCAGACGGCTCTCCTCGTAATGTGAACCCACTTCATGACTTTCAAACCTCAATCAACGCCTCCACTCGTGATGAAGAGGACATCTATTCAACTTTAACCGAAGCTGACGTGAATGCCGTAGGACACACGCCTATGAATGCCGTAGGACACACTCGCCTATGAATGCCGTAGGACACGCCTATGAATACCGTAGGACACACCCGCCTATGAATGCTGTAGGACACACTCGCCTACCCCGTGACGAGCCGGAGCGGCAACACAGCCAACCATCATCCACCACTCACTCGCACCCCAACCAACGACTTCTACAGCCACTCACTGCCGCTAATCGGCGCAGTTTTTACTACTACCTCTCCAGATTCAGGGCACCTATTTAACATGTTCAGTATGTCATTTTTAGAGGGGAGCCATGTACCAACCGTGTGTCACACAATTGTACATAATTCCTTTTGTATATATTATGCTTGTATCTGCGCTCTTCCCTCGCACTAAAAAGAACCTGAATGATCATGTCTCTGGTTTCGCTCTGTGACATTGTCTGTCTCGAACATGTTATGTCCTGTTGCCTTGAGGTTTTGTTTATTAAGGAACACTCTCCTTTATATACAAAACCTCAAGGCAACAGGACATAACATGTTCGAGACAGACAATGTCACAGAGCAAAACCATGTACCAACCGTGTGTCACACAATTGTACATAATTCCTTTTGTATATATTATGCCTGTATCTGCGCTCTTCCCTCGCACTAAAAAGAACCTGAATGATCATGTCTCCGGTTTTGCTCTGTGACATTGTCTGTCTCGAACATGTTATGTCCTGTTGCCTTGAGGTTTTGTATATAAAGGAGAGTGTTCCTTAATAAACAATTCAGTTGCTTCCATCCTGCCTTTGAGTCACAACCTTTCCCGGCTCCGTCACATTGGTGACCCCGGAGTGACTCGCTCCTCCCGCCTCCCCATCCCCCCTACACCTCTCACCGTTACTATGACGCCGTCAACACATACCTTCTGCAGCAGTACTCGCCGTCGCCAGCCGGCCGTATAGCAACGCCTTTTCAGCTCTCTCAACAACCGTTGAGGGACCAAAGGGCTTCGCTCACCCTCGGAAAAATTACCAGTATCACTCGCCTGCAACCTGTCGCAGACGGCTCTCCTCGTAATGTGAACCTACTTCATGACTTTCAAACCTCCATCAACGCCTCCACTCGTGATGAAGAGGACATCTATTCAACTTTAACCGAAGCTGACGTGAATGCCGTAGGACACACGCCTATGAATGCCGTAGGACACACTCGCCTATGAATGCCGTAGGACACGCCTATGAATACCGTAGGACACACCCGCCTATGAATGCTGTAGGACACACTCGCCTACCCCGTGACGAGCCGGAGCGGCAACACAGCCAACCATCATCCACCACTCGCTCGCACCCCAACCAACGACTTCTACAGCCACTCACTGCCGCACAATCGGCGCAGTTTTTACTACTACCTCTCCAGATTCAGGGCACCTATTTAACATGTTCAGTATGTCATTTTTAGAGGGGGAGCCATGTACCAACCGTGTGTCACACAATTGTACATAATTCCTTTTGTATATATTATGCTTGTATCTGCGCTCTTCCCTCGCACTAAAAAGAACCTGAATGATCATGTCTCCGGTTTTGCTCTGTGACATTGTCTGTCTCGACCATGTTATGTCCTGTTGCCTTGAGGTTTTGTATATAAAGGAGAGTGTTCCTTAATAAACAACTCAGTTGCTTCCATCCTGCCTTGGAGTCACAACCCTCTCTCGGCCCGTCACAGTATATTGTAGTAGATAGAGTTGCAGTAGTCAATCCTGGTAGTAACACAGTTTATCACACGTTTCTTTACAGAATTTTCGTCCAGATACTTTTTTATAAAGGCCATATTTCTTAGATGATAACCAGCAGTTTTTATTACATTAGTTATTTGGCCATTTAGAGACAGGTTACAGTCAAGAAATACACCTAGATCTCGAAATTTACTAGATATCGGCACAGAGTCATTAATTATGTTCATTTGAAGATCACTTAAGTTTCTCACGCTTTCTCTCTTTCCCACCACCATGAATTCAGTTTTGTTCTCATTTAATTTCAGTTGTTTAAATGTCATCCAATATCTAACCCTATCAAGGATTCGGTTCGGAGTTTCAGTAGTGTCATGTATATCATTTATGTATGTCATCTGCAAATAGTTTGAACTTCACGCCATGCCTTTGTAGTCTTTTCGATAGTTACCAATAGTATAGATGCAGAATAAGATTGGGCCAAGTACACTCATATGTTCCTTATATTTTCTTCTTCACTGGGCCATTTTAGCTGTTGGGGTCCTTGGGCTTACAGCATCCTTTTCCAACTCAGGTTGTAGCTTAGAAAATAATAATAATAATAATAATAATAATAATAATAATAATAATAATAATAATAATAATGATAATAATAATGTGACAGTGTTGGCAACGGTATACTGTACACCCTCAATCCATATTCATATCAAATGAACGATTATGTAGCACAACTGGAAGAATACTGAAATATGAAAACTTAAGATGCTATCAATATTGTCATAATAATAGTAAAGCTTTATGCTAGAGGAGAGCTATGGAAGCTATGAGAAACAGATGATTGTTAATGCAACGTAAAATGGGTAAAGTAGAAACAAACTGTAGAAGCTGGTGAGAAACTTTTGAAAGGAAGAGCTATGTGCTTAGATAGAGAATATGACAAGTAGACAAAGTGTCAAGTTTTCAATAAGAGAAAGTTTTTTTGGAAGTTTGAGGGTTTAAAGGTTTAAAGGCCAGTCATGAATGGCAGAGGCAAGGGACAATAACAATGTCCTACAGACATGGCAACGCCCTACAGACTAACCATATATACTGTACACATGTACATATGATCAGCGCAGCTAGGGCAAAGGAGGGCCAGGCAATGGCTGCTGATGACTCAGCAGGTTGACCTGTAGGCTCCTCTAAAATCGCCATGAAGGATGGTGAGGTTGCAGACACTACAAGAAACTGTTCAGTTTGCGCAGACTCGATCCGCCGACCAGCAGATCGCCTGGCAAGGTTTCTAATTGGCCACCAGAGGAAAACTGTAAACACTATATTTTTCTTAGCGTTTTTTTTTTTTTTTTTTTTTTGTAATTCATTAATTAACATAGTATTTGAATGCATAATATTAAGCATATCAACAAAAGGTTGAATTGGTGGAAGTTGAGAAGTTCAAACTTTTTACAAATTCTTTTCTGTTGTTCATAAATGCCTGATCTATTTCAACGTTGTTACTGATCATAAAATATTTCATTAATTTTTTCAATTTCTTATATACAGTTTTCTTGTTATTCCTTTATTTATTTTCCTTACTGGGCTACTTTCCCTGCTAGGGCCCTTGGCTTTGTAGACTTCTGCTTTTCCAACCAGGCTGCTTGTAGCTTGGCTAGTAACAACAGCAATACAGTCACGTATTCCCTCATCAGTTTTATTCTTCTATTCCAACATTATTTTTCAGTTATGGATTAGGACAAGCAGAAAATTAAGTGGGTGACTTACCACAGCAGCCATTTGTAACACTAAAATGAAAATTCCTCATATTAATTTTGCTTCTTGTGGGATTATTCAATTTGTTAGTAATTGTGGGTAAATACAATTATCACTTCCATGTAATTGAGTTTAATTGGTTTCATAAACTATTCCACCTTGTTTGAAAATAACTAACACCAGATGATGAAATAAGTTTACCTTTGCATAAGGATATTTGGGACATGTAAAGGAGAGCAACAAAAATATGAGTTTAATATCTTATTCAATTACTGTCATAAAAAAAATATTAGAAACAAACTGCAACATAACGGGATAACATACTTGACATTAATGAAACATATACATTGAAGAGGTGATGTCATTTTTTTTTTTTTTATGAAGCGTTATATAAACTTATAAGAGGTACGACGATTTTCCAAAATCATAACAGTCTTGTTGAAACCAACAGCACTATAATTTCTAAAGCAGGTGAAATGAAAATGGAAATAAAATGTATCAAATAATAATTTCAGTTACAATAGATATAGAAATAAAGAGGAAGGGTATGTCAGCATTATATAAATATTATATATATATATATATATATATATATATATATATATATATATATATATATATATATATATATGTGTGTGTGTGTGTGTGTGTGTGTGTACTAGCAGTAAATGCCTAACCAGTTTTGTTAGTGCAAAAGGCGAATGATTAGAGATGCTTTGGTTTTATTAATAAGAAATTAAATAACAAGGAACATTAGAACTTTTAACTATTTCTGCTATTTTTTCAATACCCAACGAAAGTGCTTAAAGTCATCTGTAAATTAATTTCTCCTTTAGTGTGTGTGTGTATATAAGTATGTATGTATATACTTTACATGAAAAAAACTTGAAATGGTCGGTAGTTAGTCCAAAACAACATGGGATATCGTTTTCTCCATACCCATCTTTACTTTAATCACATTGATAGGAGAGATGATCAACAGGACCCGGGTGAACACAGTGCAAAATTAGAAACTGAAACCATCAATGCAAATACTCCTTTTTTAACTACTCATAAGGTAAGAACTTCTGAAAAATGGGTTCTTCAGTAAATTTTGAAGAGTGAAATGGGACTTCTAATATAAATGAAGTTTTCTTGCCTATATTCCAAGATTAGGGAGCTCCGGGTGATTTACAATAACTTCTCAGACTGCTCTTACTATGGTCCAGCGTACTCTTACTACGGGTTTCATTAAAAGAGTATTGTTTAACTTTTTTTTTTTCTTTTTTTATTTTTTTTAGCAATGATGATTGATCTATTACAATTGTTGTTATCATTATTGCTATGCTACGACCCTAGTTTGAAAAGTAGGATGCTATAAGACCAAGGGCTCCAACAGGAAAAACAGTCGAGTGATGAAAAAAATAAAGAACAATAATAACTTTAGAATAAATCTTTCATATATATTCTAAAGAAAAAAAATTAAATAACAAGAGGAAGAGAAATAAGATAGAATAGTAAGCTCTATCAATCACATGAGGACAGTAGCTTGGATTGCCTTTCGCTGCCTGGACTGCCTGACAATATAGAAGTTGTGTACCTCAAAATCTAAAGTAAATAATGGGGTTTCCAATGGTTGGCAAACGATAGTAATCTTCTGTGTTCCCTTCCTTCGTTAGGGGCATCTAATCTAATTTGCTTATTCGTGATCAGCAACTAACAACCTTAAACTGCCTTATATCAAAGAACTTGGAGGCAAACTACAATGGCAAGTAGATCTGATCACCTAACTTCGGACTATGATTATAATGAAAGAAGCAAAGTTAATTTCCTCATCAGAACCCAATACTGAGACAGTATAGTTATTGGGCTATAGGATTATGCTTATATCAGTACATCGTCTATTAATGCGAATTACGGTTTCCTTCATAACTCACTTTTATTTTATAATACAACATAGGAATGATCGAATGATACAAGAAAACATATTATTAAACAACAATTCCAAAGAAATATTAGATTTACCTTAAAACTGTTTTAAAATCCTTTAAAAAGTGTCATTGTAGTGTTAAGCGAACTGCCATCTAGAATCTAAAAGACATTTGATTGTCATTCTTTCAAACGAGGTGAAACAGGAAATTAAGGACATGAAGGCGAGAGTGAAGTCTCCGATATTGAAAGTCAAAGGTTCGCTCGCTTCTCTCACAAGTTCAGAGTATGAACTTTGGATTTTTGCATACTTCCTAGCTTAAAGACTAAAGTAATTTAAAATAATATAACTACATTTTTCATGCGAGTAATTATTATTGTGTGCATGAATGCCAAATTACATAATCAGAGATGCATTTATATTGTATTGTTGTATAATTTAGCCTTACTGCCTTGTATATCTTCTGTTTTAGCAAACAACAGAAGCATTAAAAGTCTCTCTTACTCGTGCATATGTATATAATAAAAAGAACTACAAGTAAGTTTGTTGGTATGTTTTAAACAATGGATTGTTCAAGAAAACAGAAATCAGTGCCTGAAATACTGTAGATAATGAAGTTGTAAAGAACCAAAAAGTTTTATTCTTTTCATAACTATGAATTGTATTGTATCGTTAATGCAAAATCAAGAATACTACTACTACTACTACTACTATTATCTATCTATCTATTTCATATATCTATCTATCTAACTATATAGAAATCTAATACATATCGGAAATATTAATTATTCTTCGTGAAATTTTCTGAAAATTAGAGTTTTTATTACTTTTATCCTGAACCCAATCCAATTGAATTTTGCCGGATGGCTATTTATTGGAAGGATTTATCCTCAAAGGAATCGTCTGGTAGGATATTTGCTGCTTGAAATCCATTTCCGTCGACAAGTTTTAATGGAAAAGACAAAAAAGAAAATAAAAAAGACGACCATCCTTGATAAGATTGATCTAATGCAATCCGTGTTTGTTGATTGGCAGGAATGGACCGGATTATCCTATTGAGGAGAACCTTGAGACCGCTAAGGAACTCGGCTTTGGAGTCCTAGTGGTCTTACGAACTTTGAAGTATAATTAAGATAAAATTAATCCGCCTATTATGAGTGAACGTCTCAGAACTTTGGTCTATGATATCTGAGGCTTCAAACTATATGGATCATTGTTATAACTATTACTTACTAGTGTACGCAATCCGTCAAAAAGGACAGCTAAATATTTAGATAGACATGCACACACATACGCACACATGCAGATTGAACCCTTCCCACCCTCTGCTCCATTCCTAACTATAACACATATCATCAGGGTATGACTACTCACTCTTCCCCCTACCTGAGGGACGGAGAGAGACCGGGGACTGTAGTTATGTCTTGCCGCCGAGTGTGATCGGAATAAAATATATGTATGTATATATATATATATATATATATATATATATATATATATATATATATATATATATATATATATATATAATATAAACCTGATAACAACTACCGACCCAAAGTGCAATATGACGTAAACGCAGTGAATTTAATAATATAACAAAGACGTCTAATGGGTACATGAAATAAAAATTATGAAAATTACTATATTTTCTGTATCCAAATACACCTTAGGTAGTGTTCAAAGGGAGCATATTTATCCAGTGATGTTGGACGCGTTTCTGGCTAATGAAGTTGTCAGTCACAAACTTCTTTAAACATTTCTAAAATCTTTTTCGCTCAGAAAGATGTAAAAATGGTATTCCTGGAAACAACATTCTCCACATAGATGAATTAAAATAAACATTACTATATAAAAAGAAAATCATGGGAAAAAGAATACAGCGTTATGACTTTCTCATTCAAACTATTAAAAATCATGGGTTAAAAATGTCCCTTCATATTAGGATAAAAATATATTCATAATATTTCAGATGAAATTTCACAGTTATTTGATTTCTGACTTCAAAAGCTTACAGATTTTATACCGTATTAATAAAAAGATTAAGGGATTTTTAGATGGTTCAGCTTGATATGTTTTCCCAGTAACGATCAGAGAGATTAAAATATTAGCGTAATTCGAAATCATGTCTCGTGTAGAGTAACTTATAATTTTTTTATTTGTATAAGAAATTAAATGTTGAGTAGTAAATGATAATTATGATTATAATAATGAAGCGAAAAAGAAGAAAGAGAAAAAGGCATGGCTTAGTCAGCCTTAGAGGATCCATTTGCCAAAACTTCTGAATGAAGAGATAGTTAATTCCTTTCAATGTCTCGAATCACATTGCTAGACGCATAAGAAATATAACGTTACCCTTATATTTATAGAAATGTAATAAAGAGAACGTTGTTATTACTGTCTTATTAGAGATGCTTAACCGATACTAAATAAGACATATACCGCTTAATAACTTGGACGTGTAGCATTGAATGAAATTGGTGACTTCGACCTTAGTAAATTTCAACCTCACTTAATAAACTTAGCCAGAAATTTTCCATATTATTTTCTTTATACGGAAATGTTACCGCAAATGTGCAGTCAGCGGTAAATCCTTCAATCTTCCAAAAATGTGTCAATAACATTTGATCTTTAATCTTCAACATTTTATCAAGTGTTACGCTATCCTTTAAGGTTGTGGGTACCTAGTAAAAACACCCCTTCCTGGTGATCTGCTGGACTGGGGTTCGAGACTCGCTCAAGCGCGATAGTTTTTTGTTGTGTTTGCAACCTCAAAATTCTTTTGAGCTAAGGATGACGTTTGTGAAGAAGCCTATACCTCTGCCTCCTGAATTATCAGTAGCCATTGCCTGGCCCTCCCTGGGGCTTGATATATGGTCAGTCTCTGGGGCATTGTTCTGCTAGGGCATTGTCACTGTCCCTGGCCTCTGCCATTCATGAATGCACTTTTAACCTTTAAATGACAACTGACATGTTTCCAGTGATTTAAATAATTGAGTATCTTATTGATTAAAGTATACAACAGATACGGCCATTTCTTGTCAACTGCTGGACAAAGGCCCAAGACATGCTTTTTATTCATGCCTGGGGCTTGGTCAATTTTCATCACCATTGGTGATAGTGGGAGACTTCTGTCTGATCGCTAAATAACAGACCAACCTAGTATAGGTGGCCCTATTTAATACCGGCCTAGGCCCTAGAGCTCTGCTGCTCATGGCGATAGGCAAACCCTTGCACCACGTTAAAGTATCCCGACCCAGAAAGGGACTTTTTATGTATCAATAAATAAAAATAATAAGGGTTCATATGTCACCAGTTCCATTTAGCACCATAAAAGATGAATGAATTGCAGATAATTGTTATTTATGTCTATTCATATAAAAGTAATTCTCTTCACACACAAAATGAAACTTTGTTCGTCCTGTACCGACCGTGTTTCACACAATTGTACATAATTCCTTTTGTATATATTATGCTTGTATCTTCGCTCTTCCCTCGCACTAAAACGAACATGAAAATTCATGTCTGGTTTTTCCTCTGTGATATTGTCTGTCTTGTGAACTTGTCATGTCCTGTTGCCTTGAGGTTTTGTATATAAGGAGAGTGTTCCACAATAATATAACTCAGTCGTTTCCAATCTGCCTTTGAGTTCACACCCTTACTCGGCGCCGTCACATTGGTGACCCCGGAAGTCGACTCGCTCCCACTGCCTTCCACCCCCACCTCCCTCGCCCCTCCATCGTTGGTACTATGACGGAGACTACATCAGTTGGCGCCGCGGCCGACCCATTGAAACTTTCACCGTTCGCCACCGGAGAGGCGTTTGCTTGGTTTCAACGCACTGATGTCCACTTTCGTATCAGGGGCGTGACTCGCTCAACCACCAAAGCGGATTATGTTCTCGCGGCGATACCCGAGGACACCTTCCCAGAAATATCCGACTGGCTTTGTGAACAAGGAGACACCCCAATAGCGTATGACGCCCTCAAATCATACCTTCTGCAGCAGTACTCGCCGTCGCCAGCCGCCCGTATAGCAAAGCTTTTTCAGCTCTCGCAACAACCGTTGGGGGACCAAAAGGCTTCACTTGCCCTCAGGGAAATGACCAGTATCGCTCGCCTTCAACCTGCCGCAGACGGCTCTCCTCGTGAGGTGAACCTATTCCGTGCCCTTTGGATACGCCGTTTACCTTGTACGCGCTGCCATACCCGATGTCGATAGTTTACCCATAAAGGACTTGATGACCAAAGCCGACGCCCTTATGGACAGCCACTTCAAGAACTCCATCAACGCCTCCACCCTTGACGACGAGGATGCCTATTCAACGTCAACCGAAGCTGACATGAATGCCGTAGGACATAAACGCCTACCCCGTGACGTGCCGAAGCGGCGACACAGCCGCCCACCACCCACCAATCGCTCGCGCCCCAACAAACTACTTCTACAGCCACTTACTACCTCCCATCCACCGCAGTTTTGCTACTACCACTTCAGATTCGGGGCAACCGCGAAGAAATGTGCCAAAGATTGTCAGTGGCCAAAAAACGTGTAAGCAGGCCATCGCTTGTGGCGGTGGCCTCCCATGTTTCTAATCTGTTCTTTTTACAGGATGCAGGAACGGGCGTGCGATTTTTGGTAGACACGGGTGCTTGTCGTTCTCTTTTGCCAAGGAAACTCTTCAAGGCACAACGTAGTCTGTCTACATCTGCCGACGTCCGCTTGGTAGCTGCCAACGGATCTGCGATACCCACCTACGGTTACGAGAACCTCACATTATCGTTCGGAAATGGTAAATTCAATTGGAAGTCTCTCGTTGCTGACGTCACAATGCCAATCCTCGGTGCGGATTTCCTCTCTCATTTCCACCTTCTGGTCGATGTCGCCCACCGATGATTGGTCAACGCAGACTCGTACTTGTCGACACCTCTTCAACCCGCCCCCTCTAACCTCGCTCTCCACATCAGCGCACCCACGGATGCCTACGCCCACCTCCTCACGTCGTACCCGGAATTTTTCCGTCCAGAACTTCCCCAAATGCCCACGGTTCCTGCCAAGCACGGTATTTATCACCATATCAAGACGACGGGACCCCCAGTCTTCGCAAAATTCAGACGTCTGGCACCGGAACGATTGGCAGCCGCCAAACAGACGTTCGCCGAAATGGAGAAAATGGGCCTTTGCCAAAAGGCCTCCAGCCCATGGTCGTCACCCTTACACATCGTTCTGAAGAAAGACGGCTCCCTCCGTCCGTGCGGGGATTACAGGCGCCTGAACATGCAAACAGAACCGGATCACTACCCCCTCCCAAACATTGCCGATGTAACCTCCTACCTGTACAAAACGAAGGTTTTCTCTACACTCGACCTCTTGAAGGGGTATTATCAGGTGCCTATGAACCCAGAAGACATCCCCATGACCGCCATCACTACTCCGTTTGGTACATACACCTTCAATTACTCCTGTTTTGGCCTTCGTAATGCTGGGGCAACGTTTCAACGTCTCATGGATGGCATCTTAGGGGACCTCCCTTTCTGTGTATGTTATGTGGACGACATACTTGTGTTCTCCACCTCAAAAGAGGAACACCTCCTTTTCACCTGCGCATCGTGCTCGACCGCCTGCAACAAAACGGCCTTGTAGTCCGGTACGACAAGTGTACTTTTGGCGCCAACGAAGTGTCGTTCTTATGGCACCGTATCACTCCTGAAGGAGTCCATCCCCTCCCTGAGAAGGTAGCAGCCGTTCAGAATTTCCCCGCGCCCTCGACAGTCAAAGCTCTGCAGGAATTTTTGGGCATGATCAACTATTATCACCGTTTTCTGCCAGCCATTGCCGCCACTCTTGCTCCCCTCTACGCCTCCCTCAATGGCAAGCCAAAGGACCTGAAGTGGGGTCTCCTTCAAGAAGCCGCCTTCTGCAATGCAAAGAAGGCCCTATCAACTTCTGCGGCTCTCACTTTTCCTATCCCACACGCCCCTCTCCTTCTCTCCACCGATGCCAGCGACGTCCCTATTGGTGCAGTACTCGAGCAGGTGGTCAAAGGCTCGCCCCGCCCATTGGCCTTCTTCAGCAGAAAACTGTCCAAGGCAGAATCGGGTTATTCTACCTTCGATCGAGAATTGCTGGCGGTGCACTTGGCTGTCCGTCACTTTCGCCATTTCTTAGAAGGTACGCCCTTCGTCATTCGCACAGACCACATGCCTCTGGTGCACGCCTTCACTCGACAGTCTGACGCCTGGTCCGCCCATCAACGCCGACATCTCTCCGCCGTGGCTGAATACAATTGCACCCTCCAATACGTCCCTGGGAAAATGAATCCCGTTGCCGATGCCATGTCAAGAAACACGTTGGCTACCGTTCAACTGGGATTGGATTACAACGCCCTGGCTGCAGCCCAACGACAGGATCCAGAGTATCAAGCTTGTAGGACATCCTGCACGTCCCTCCGTTGGGAGAATTTTCCCCTCGAAGACTCCAACACCACCCTCCTCTGTGACGTCAGTACTGGTAGACCTGCTCCCATGCGCCGACAGGTGTTTGATCTCATCCACGGCCTTTCACATCCCTCGTGCCGTTCTACTGCACAGCTGCTGAAGGCAAAGTTCATTTGGCACGGCATTTCTAAGGATGCTAAGGATTGGGTCCGTGCCTGTACTTCTTGCCAAACTTCCAAAGTACATCAACACACGGATTCAGGAGTGGGTACCTTTCCTCAACCTCAGCGTCGTTTCGCACACATTCACGTCGACGTTGTAGGCCCCCTACCCACATCACAAGGACATCGTTACCTGTTTACCGTCATTGACCGCTCCACTCGTTGGCCTGAAGCCATTCCCATGGAAACTGCAACGTCCGCCTCATGTACATCTGCCTTACTCTCTGGATGGATTTCAAGATTCGGTATTACTTCTGACAGGGGAACCACTTTCACCTCTCAATTATGGACGTCATTAGCGAATCTCCTGGGCATCACCCTACATCAGACAATGGCCTACAACCCCGCTGCCAATGGAATGGTTGAACGTTTTCATCGCACCCTCAAAGCAGCTTTGATGTCCCACTGCAAGGATTGCAACTGGTTTACTCAGCTTCCCTGGGTCCTCCTGGGACTAAGGACCACTCCTAAAGACGCCCTCGACGTCTCAGCAGCCGAAATGGTGTATGGCGACCCGTTGGTCGTCCCTGCCGAATTTTTTCCTTCTACAACCTCCTCCGACGATCTCCAGCGCATACGTCACGTCATGGGAAAATTTACTCCGTGCCGCCAGACTTACAAGCCCCCAGCGAAGCATCACATACCAACGGACTTGCACTCTGCAACGCACGTCTTCCTGCGCAACGACACCAGCAAGCCACCACTAACGCCCCCTTACACGGGCCCTTTCCTTGTGATCCGACGCAGTCCGAAAGCATTCCTCCTAAACATTTGGGGCAAAGAAGACTGGGTCTCCATTGATCGTCTAAAACCTGCTTATCTTCTGCCAGATGACCCGCCTACAGTTCGCCTCTCTAGATCAGGGCGCCCTATCTAACATGTACAGTATGTCATTTTTAGGGGGGGGGGGGGGAGCCATGTACCAACCGTGTTTCACACAATTGTACATAATTCCTTTTGTATATATTATGCTTGTATCTTCGCTCTTCCCTCGCCCTAAAACGAACATGAAAATTCATGTCTGGTTTTTCCTCTGTGATATTGTCTGTCTTGTGAACTTGTCATGTCCTGTTGCCTTGAGGTTTTGTATATAAGGAGAGTGTTCCACAATAATATAACTCAGTCGTTTCCAATCTGCCTTTGAGTTCACACCCTTACTCGGTACCGTCACAGTCCGTATAGGATTGTGTATATTTGATAGGATGGAATGGTACATGCTAAAGCCGTAAAGCCTTTAACGCATAAATACATTTAGATTTAATCTATTAATTATCAAATTCCTTTCACCTTCCTTTGTGATTTGCTTACGAATATGAATAAAAAATGGCCTGTTCACATATTTAGTTTATCCATTAGTAAGTGTGAGAAAAGTGCTTGTTCATTTAAAAGAACGTTAATTACTATTAAAGAACTTCAAACAACACTGATAATGAGACCAGAACTCCTTTATATTTTTGTTATAGGTGTAAATTTAGAATTTGCCTTCATAAGCAAATGTGTTGTGTACATGTTTGTAGGAATAGAAACGATAAGGTAAGTGCATAATAACAGAGGGAAACGCAAAATAATAATGAGGAAATGAAAATATGAGAGAGAGAGAGAGAGAGAGAGAGAGAGAGAGAGAGAGAGAGAGAGAGAGAGAGAGAGAGATAACAAGCGATTAATTAGGGGTGATAACAGGAATGAAATGGATTGAAAATTCGACAGAAGCTAGAGAAAAGGATAAATATAAAAAATTTGATAATTGTATTATATATTTTCATAATTAATTATACGGGACGAAACTAGGACAAACAACAACACAAAATATAAAAAGTAAAAATTTTTGCATTAAAGATAAAAATAAGAAAGAAACAATAAAATAGGATAACGAATTGCAAATTTCATCCCGACAGACATATGCCTACAGGAAAAGGAAGAATGTGATAGAAAATAGTAAAAATAAAAATTAGGTCATCCAAAAAATATAGGAGTATATTTAAACAACTAATAAATGTGAAATAAATGAAACCACGAAAATAAATGATAGATAAAAATGCGGAAAACAAAAATAAAAAACTTCCAGTTGAATGGACAGGTATAGATGGAATTACAGTTTTCCATTCTTTTTGAAAATATGATGCAAATACAGAGACTATTTTTCTGTTTTGTTCAGAAAAACAGAAATCGGAGAATAGAATACTTGATGTACAATGCTCACACACACACACACACACACACACACATATATATATATATATATATATATATATATATATATATATGAAAATATATATATATAATTATATATATATATATATATATATATATATATATATATATATATATATATACATATATACATATATATACTGTATATGTATGTATACAAATATTTATAAAGATATGTATGTTTGTGCATGTGTGTTCATGCGTGTGTGTGCGCGGGCGTGTGTGTGTGTCATAACCAGCCAAGGTGCAACCATAGTTAGAAAAGTAGGGTGCTACAAAACCAAGAGACACAACCGAGAAAGTATGTGTTTACATACAGTATATCTATACATATGCATATAAATCACGTGTATATACATATGTGCATGTAAATGTCAATACTGTATTTATGCTTGTTCAGTATGAGGGACATACAATATTTACAAAATGTTAACTGTAATCCTCCTTTCAAGGATTTTCTCATTAATGAATAAGAAAACATATGTGAAATATTGAGAAAAGGAAATCCTTATTTTTTGCTCACAATTCTAGTTCTTTTATTTCCGTTTTTGTGACCTCCCTCATATGTGATATCTATACATGATTTAATTGGAATATATATCAGAAATGTATTTCCTATTAAATTTGATGACTTTTTGATCATTTGCATAATATATTACTATTACAAGTTAAGTTATAACCCAAGGGCTCCAGCAGGGAAAAATAGCTCAGTGAGGAAAGGAAGCCGGGGAATAAATAAACTACAATAGAAGTAATAAACAATCAAAAGAAAATAATTTAAGAACAGTCACATCATCAAATTAGATCTTTTCTATATAAACCATAAAAACTTGAAAGCTTTTACATTCGTGTCTAATTTTACAATCTTCTCGAGAGCCAGATTTCAGTACAATTGAAAGCTTCAACTATGATTTTGCATTAAAATAATGTCTGTTTACGCAATTATTATTATCATAAATGCAACTTCAACCCCATCAAACCCAGAAATAGCTTTACTTTACATTCATCTCGTTAAAACGACTTATACAATTGTGTAGATACAGAAAAAAAAAGAAAAAAAAATTCATTTCTCTTTTTAGGGAATGAATTATCTGTGGATGCAAATTCACTAACATGCTTTTTCCACTCGAATAATTTCCAGGACTTTTCACATATTCAGTCGTCAAATTCTATACTATTGTCTGAACAGTCCTTTCATGATGACAACAGTGTCAAAGCTTAAAAGCTAAAAATCATATAAGAAATAAGATTTCAAAATACTATTTTTTTTTTAAATAAATATCTTCTCACCTTTTTCCGCTTGCTTTTCATCAATACAATTGTACAGATGATATAGAAATTTTGAGGAATATGAAAATACATAAAAGGTAGAAGTCCTTTTGTTCACGTACCATCATGAGAGGTACTTTGCAAATAACGAATAATAAAAATAATAATAATAATAATAATAATAATAATAATAATAATAATTATTATTATTATTATCATTATTATTATTATTATTACTATTATTATTATTATTATTATTATTATTATTATTATTATCTCACACAATATAGAGTTGTCTTCATGTTTGTCTTCTTTGTAATCAATTACTCTATATTTTCAGAGACATCTATGAAAAACAATACATTAGGACTATGATGGGGGTACCAAAACAGCAATGTTCATCCTTCTTTTCATATTTACAAGTATAGCCAAGGTCCTTTAATTATATTTAAAGGACCTTCGGTATAGCAAAGGATGCTTACTCTTTGCAAATACAACGACCATAAGCTAAGGATACTTAACTATTACAATCTCTTCTGGACTAGAATATATAAGGTCTTTATAATCACAGTCTTTTGTTAGAAGTATATTTAAGACAATTAAATTACAGAATAAAACGTCACTAAATATAAATTTCATACAACATTGCATATTGCCTCTCTCCGCTCGTTATCCTTTCACTTTGATCGTTCGCTTCTCTTTACCTGATATCAAAAATCTCGTGTCTTGATCTGAAACATATCAACCTTCTACGAAGCTTCCTCACGTATGATTACACTTGAAAAATAACTGTCCATAAAAGCTCACCTGTTCCTCCCTTTCAGTGAAGAAAATCATAATGGCTAAAACAGAACCGTATCGCATCTGTAAATCTCAGGTTGTACCAACCTTCAGTTCGTTACGAGTTTCGAAATAATATTGAATCGTTCAAGACGTAAAATTGCAGACACACTTATCACATGTGTTGTTATGAAACTTATTGAGAATTCATTAATCAAATTGAAAACTCTATGAGGATCGTCATGGTGATATTTCACAAACGTAAAGTGGCGCGTAATGGATGTCCTGAATATTTTCTTTGAGATTAATTGTTCATATCACTTGTTGTTCTAGGATATTGCTTTACTCTATTTAATGAATAATCTAGGTATATATATATATATATATATATATATATATGTATATATATATATATATATGTATATATATATATGTATATGTATATATATATATATATATATATATATATATATATATGTATATATATATATATATATATATATATATATATATATATATGTTACGTATATATAAATTTCCATTTCATAATAGGTTCGAACTCTAGTCCTTCCAAATGAAAGGAAACGTCGCTACCAATCATTCCACCAGAGTCTCTAAAGAAGATGGTACCTAAGGCCTAACTGCACTTCATGATTTACCCGGTGAGATATCAATCTCATACATGCGAGTTTTCCCCGTGAGTGTATATTCAAGTGCACACATACACATACACGCACACACACACACACACACATATATATATATATATATATATATATATATATATATATATATATATATATATATATATAATATATATATATATATATATATATATATATATATATATATACTGTACATATATATATATATATATATATATATATATATATATATATATATATATATATATATATATATATATAGACATGCGTCCTCTCAAGTTGAAATAAGGCTTATAGATGAAAATAAACACAAGACAAGTTAAGATCTTCCAAATAAACTATATGTACTTGGAAAGAAACATGGAATTTCCCCTTTTTTTTTTTTTTTTTTTTTTTTTTTTTGCAAATTACGACAATAACTCCATCTAAAAATCTAGAATGTTTGATTAATACCCACAGCATAAAATATCCTTCAGAAACCTACTAGAATTATTAAAGACCTCTGATTTCTTCAAATACATTTTTTCATATAATGTAACATTTTAATCTAATCAAAAGAAATCTCAAATCCCCTTTCAAGTAAAGGTTTCTAATTATAATTCACTCAATTCATCGCTTTTAATTTATCTCGACTTCATTAGCAATTAACAGAACGAGAATGGCTGATTAGTATGCTAACACATCAAATATCTTTAATTGAGCTCAACATACGAGTTTCTTATCGTTACCCTTCGTCGACGAGGCTTAATTAAAGCTTCCTATTTGCTTTGCGTAACGATAATATCCTTGCGGATTCCTGGAATATGGATTAGGACATTTATTCCTCTCTTTTAAAGGTTTAAAGTAGGACATTAATCTTCTCCTTTAACGGGCGCTCATGAATGGCAGAGGCAAGGGATAGTGACATTGTCGTATGACCTAGAGACTAACCATATATACATAATTATGATCAGTGCCCAAGCCCCTCTCCACCAAAGATAAGACCTAGGAGGGCCAGGTAATGGCTGCTGAGGACTCAGCAGATAGACTCATAGCCTTCCCCAAACCCCCCTATCCTTAGCTCACAAGGATGGTGAGGTTACAGCGACCAAAGAAACGAATGAGCTTGACCAGGACTCGAACCCCAATCTGGTGTTCACCAGTCAGGGACATTACCACATCAGCCACCACAAGCCGAAAGGAAAACACAGCCCAAGGCAAAACATTGGGTTTTGACATAAATTTCTGTCGGCAGTCTGCTGTATCACAATCTGTTTTTTTCAAGTCTCCTTTCAGATATTGTGTTGCCTATTTATTTAAGATGGCAAGGAGAGTCCGGAGGGCTTGTTCTGGGATGTTCAATTCCGGTGTCGTCTCGTGTGTAAAAGTTGGCAAAGAGCACGCCCAAGGGCAAGCCCATCGCCACGCCATCCTTCTGTAGGTACATGTGCCCACGGTGAGTAGTAAAGGGGGCCCTCTTAGTGCAGATGGCAAGGAGGGTCCGGAGGGCTTGTTCTGGGATGTTCAATTCCGGCGTCGTCTACAGGGACGAGACGACACCGGAATTGAACATTCCAGAACAAACCCTCCAGACCCTCCTTGCCATCTGCACTGAGAGGGCCCCCTTTACTACTCACCGTGGACACATGTACCTACAGAAGGATGGCATGGCGATGGGCTCGCCCTTGGGCGTGCTCTTTGCCAACTTTTACATCTGAGTAGTAGAGGAGAGGGTCTTCTCCCAAGTCGAGTGCCCCCTCGCTTACTTTCGTTACATTGATGATACCTTTGTCAAAGTTACTTCCACCGAAGCCATTGAGAACTTGAGGAGGACCTTCGAGGACAACAGCGTCCTCCACTTCACCCTCAAAAACAGCGTGGACAACAGCCTCCCGTTCCTGGACATCTTGATTTCTTCTACCAATGAAGGATTTCACACTACTGTCTACCCCAAGCCTAAAAATCTCGGCATGTGTTTGAATGGCGAGAGTGAATGCCCTGCCCGCTACAAGGCCTCACCCATCAAAGCCTTTTTACGCAGGGCCCTGTCACACTGCTCATAGACAGACACCCACAAGGAGCTGGAAAGGGCCACACAGGTCCTCATCAATAATGATTATACCAAAAAGCAAGTCCAGCGTGAAGTGTGGGTAGCTATTGACAAGTGGTATGGGTCCTCTGTGGTAGAAGGGTCCGACAGCGCCAGCCAGGGGTCCGACAACACCAGAGATAGGTCCGACACCTTCACCAACGGATCTAGTGATATTAAACTATACTACAGAGGCTTCATGCACGCAGAATATCAGCGGAATGAGAAGGCCATCAAAGAAATCATCACCAACAACGTGTCACCTACTGCCGAGACCACGAAAGTGAAACTTATATCTACTATCAGACTGCTAAGACTCGCAGTTTGATTCTGAGGAATAATCCAGCGCCCCCTGATAACGACCCTCTGAGGAAGACGAATGTAGTCTACTCCTATCAATGCCCAGTCCGAGGATGCCCCGGCAAATACATCGGTATGACTACAATGAAGCTTTCAAAGAGGATTTCGTGTCACATCCAACAAGGTGCTATAAGGAATCACGCCCTACAGCGACACAACACCCAAATTAGTCAAGCAGACATCGTCGCTAATACCAAGATTATCGGCAGCGCCCCGGACAGCAGGCGCTTACGAATATTAGAAGCCCTATTCATCCAGAAAGAGAAACCAGCATTGAATACAACTCAAGAGATGTTTCTCCTGCCATCATGTCGTCGCATCAACGCTAGGAATCAAGAACAGGACCCCCAGAATGATGACAACCCCAATCCTGACACTCCTACAAATGAAGAAATCGTCCGGCCGAGCGGTGATTTTGGCGGCAAGCAAGGTCCGGAATCCCAATCTGCTGAGCGAGAGAGGAGCTTGCCTGACTTTTTGGCTGTCTCGGCGCGCGTCCTGACCAATCAGAATTCAGGATCCCTTCGCACCTCTCAGCCTGGGAGACCAAGCCGAGCTCATCGAACCTCAGCCACCCGAGCCTATAACCTCCGCTAGTCCAATCAAAATTCGAGGCCCCTTTCTACGAACCAGCGCCGGGATATATAAGGCCCCTGATCTAGCCACAGCCCCACTACGGGCCAACCAAGGGAAAGGCCCGTGCCAACAACAAGTGTTGGCTTTAATACCCCAACAACAACAACAGCCACAACCTCACTTCTCGCCTGAAGACGGAGCAAGCAGCTCCGAAACGCGTCGCGATCTACTCCTGACTCTGTCCTTTATATTTTTCGAAGATTACTTGTACTTGTGTTAAATACATCGAGTCTTAACCTGAACTGTATTTTTCACCTACCTGATGAACTTCGCCGACTTGCTAGCTGAATGTAGCAACCCAGAAAAGAGAATTGTCCGTAAAATTGAGAAAATGGACAAGAAATTGAATTCTGCCAATGCAGCAATAATAATAATAATAATAATAATAATAATAATAATAATAATAATAATAATAATAATAATAATAATAATAATAATATGACATCTTATCATTTATACGTAAATGTTCTATATATTCCTATGTTTTGTTAATTCGGATCTTGATAAGCAATCATTTATTTGTGACACAGCTACGTGTCAAAGTAAATTCAGATCCACCTGACATCTGGTCTAAATATATAAGAGAAGAGTCTTTAACAGAGCGAGAAATGATAATTGCAGTTCATCATTTTATGTCTTGTAGAACTATTTACAAGTTTATTTTTCATATCTAAGAAACTATAGAAGATTTCATTTTATGAATATCTATAAGAAATGCGATAGGACTGGCTGATGTTTAATTCATCGGTTAAAATCATTTAAAAATCTTTAAATGAAATAAGTTTATGAATTACTGATAGTTTTTGATAAATCGTGTAATATTCCAGTTAATATGTTGATTGCGATTAGATACATATAAAGGCATTACCCAGCTATATTCATAAGTGTATCTTGTATTCGAATTCAATGTTCATTGGTTATTGATGTTTTGAATGCTATATTGCATGGTAATATAGTCCTGACCCTTTAAGCCGAGCTAATGAATACATGCACAATCAGTGATCCTTTTGTAATTAGAGTTTGAGAGGGGGGGAGGCGCTGGAGACTAGGACTTCTATATCTTTGGAAATGTATATGAATCTAAATAAGGGAATCTCAACTGCACAAAATGAACTGCATATTTTTGTATTTCCTTTTGATAGAATGTAATCCTCTTATATGAATATAATAGTGGATTACATTGTGGCGTAGTATTTCATTCCTGATATCTATATAATTGCACTATTTATCTATATAAGCGAGAATACTTACGAGCCAGAATCAAATTTTGAAAGCTAGTTAATTGCATAAGTCAATTTTTGATTCGCTAGGGTTCAACCAACGCCACATTATACCAGTCACTTTTGCTTGGCCCCAACATTTTTCGTTGATATTGTATAAATTTCTTTCCAATGTCAGTGATGGAGTGATTTTAGTGTATCCATGATTATTCTTCCTTTTTTCTAATTAGTTTAGCCTTACTACCCAAAGCAGTAATACTCTCCTACGGGTCGAGAAAGATTAAAGTCCAAAAGCTAAATTCAGACTAAAGTACTTTCATTCTTGGTATTGTATCGACTAAACGAAACTAGTAAGATTTTGCTTTAGGTTTAGAGGACTCTAGGTGGAAACGAGGAATACTTTACCAGTAAAGTAATGTTTTTACATGCAGAAGAAATGATTTGAGGAATACAAATTTCGTTTCTTATATAATGATTACATCCTGGCAGAATATGTATATACTGTAGATGGATACAGACACGCATAGAGGGATTTTCATCCATTACAGATTATCATTATTGCTAATAATGTTTTAGAAATTTAGATAATTCCAGTTATCTCGATGAAAGGTATTGGCAACAAGTCGTAAAATCTTATCCTTTTTATGAGGGATATCCAGTTACTGGAATAAGAAAATTGTCCTCGTAACTGGAGAGCACCTAATCTGCGCATTAACTTTAAAGATTCCGACAATTTTGCAAGTCTACAGTAATTTAAATAAAGAAAATCTTTGTATTTACACATTGTTGACGTTTTTCCAAACTCATTCCCATCCTATGAACGAAAAAGACCAACCACTGGACTGGAAATAATCATATATCTAACATCATTGACAAGTGAAGTATAAAGAGACATTGGTAATTGAATGATGATGAAAGAGTATTGAATTACACTAGTAAAGGCCTTTGCGTTAACACAAAATCGTGTGTGGTTATTTCTGTAAGCGTGTGCGCATACCTATTCAAATATGTATATTCAAATATGTATATATGAGGATTGTTGTGGTCGATGTGGTAACGTCCTTGACTGCTGAACGCCAGACTGGGGTTCGAGTCCAGCTCAAACTCTATAGTTTCTTTGGTTGCTGCAACCTCATCATCCTTGTGAGCCTAGGATGAGGGCTTGGGGGGAGCTTATAGGTCTATCTGGGAGTCACCAGCAGCCATTGCCTTGCCCTACTTGGTCCTAGCTTGGGTGGAAAGGGGGCTTAAGCACTGATCATATGTATATATGGTCAGTCTTTAGGGCATTGTCCAGCTCGATATGGTAATGTCTTTGTCCCTTGCCTCTGCCATTCATGAGCCTTTAAACCTTTAACCTGCTTTTCATAAACTAATCATAGATACTTAAAACTATATTCACTACCAAGATATTCCATCACAACACTTCTCCGTCAACCCCCCCCCCCCCCAAAAAAAAAAAAAAAAATGTAATTAAAACTTGAGCAACAGAAGCCTTCTTTGACTGAGTTCATTAATATCTTGAACCAACAAAGGCATCGAGAGACTATTGTGTGTGACACGGATACCTTAGTCATGTGTGAATGAACGTGTTCCCTTATGATGCAAATATAATTATGCTTCCTTAATTAATCTAAGAGACCTAAGGATTGCGATTTAACTCTTAATCAAAGAGGAATTTACAATTAAAGGAGACACAATACACCTTTTAATTCCAAGTAAATTACTAATTGTATTGAATTGTAGTATTGAACACACTGACTATGGTAAAGAGTTTTATATAATAAAGAGCAAGTGTTTGTATATATATATATATATATATATATATATATAATATATATATATATAATATATATATATATATATATATATATATATATATGTATGTATACACATACACACACACACACACACACATATATATATATATATATATATATATATATATATATATATATATATATGTGTGTGTGTGTGTGTGTGTGTAGAAATCACGAAAGCTGACACGTGATGAATATAAAATGTATTATAGCCAAGAAAGGAAAAATGAAAAAGACTTGATTGGAGTTAGTACTTTCATCCACTCAGGACATTATCAAACTCAGCAATGAGAATACATATACAAAGACATCGTATTTTTACTGGAGAAGGGGATCCAACAGCTGTCAGTTTCTTAATAATTCCGGAGAAGTCAGATTTTAGATAAAAGGATAATACTGGATTAACGGAAAACAGACCTGGGCTTAGATTCAAATTTCTACCTTGAGTACAGGAGATTAAAAAGGATTCAACAATATTCCTTTGGAAATAGTCATTTACATGGATTACTTTTTCCGTCTTTGACCAACCAATTCTGTGACTTGACCCTAACCAGTGGGAGGCCAAGGCATTATTAAGAGAACCCCTGGAGACGGCCACCTGATGTTGTTTTAATCTGACTGGTATACTTTTTGATGTTTGGCCAACATAAAATAGGTTACACTCTGAACAAGGAATGCTATATATTACATTATTATCATTTCCAGAACTATTCTTAATTAACATGTTTTTTAATGTACAATTATATTTAACCACTACAGAAATGTCTAGTTTTTTCAAAAGGGGTATAACATCTAAAAAACAAACATGAAATGGCAAACAAAGCATATTATTAATTGTTTCCTTTCTCTCTAATTGGACACTATAAAATGTTTTCTTAGCCTTATTCATACATTTTTCTAAGAAATATTTAGGATAACAAAGATCTGTTGCAATTTTTTTCTATTTTAGTGAACTCCTCCTCAATGTAATCTGACTGAACTAGTCACACAGGCCGTGACTGGAAAAATCAATGCTGAGACAATTGCAGCCAGCATTGAACAAGTCCTAAATGACTTGCTCTCCAAGAATAAGTCCTCCCAATCCCCCTCTCTTGCTATCCAGGAGATCACTTCTCACTCCTCACCAACCACACCTACCATTCCATCACCTCAATCACCCGTACCTTCCACATCCTCTACTTCAGTCCCCACACCTATCATACCACTCACCCCATCCATCATCCCATCATCCACTCTCACCCCATCCACCTCATTCACTTCATCCTCCGAGGTCAAGGCAGTTGCCTTTGCCCCTAGGGACCCAAGACAGTACTCTTCAACCTACACCATGGAGTAAGAGTTCTGAACTGGAACTCAGCCGGTGTTAGATCAAAGATCTCCTCCCTAATTGCAGTATGCAAAACTGAGAATGTAGATGTCATCCTGCTACAAGAAACCAATCTTCCAGCAGGAAAGAAACTAAAAATCCCAGGTTACAATGCCTACATCGCACCACAGATAGGCACAGACAGAGGCCTAGCTACATTAGTTAAAACTAGCATACCAACAACAAGGTTACACAACCCTATTCCCTGTGGCACCAACATAGAGACACTAGCAGTAACAATAACATTACTGAATCAAAAAATAGACATATACAACATATACAGAAAATTACATAGGGAGGATACAGGAGAATTACAACTAACTCAACTCTTTGCTCACACAGAAAGAACACCAACAATTATCTGCGGGGACTTTAATGCACATCACCCCATACTATCATCCCCATCAATGACAAACCCCTCAGGGGAACACATAGCTTTCGCCCTGGATGCATTTGAAGGAGTCTCCCTCCTAAACACAGGGCAACCTACACACATAAGAGGTGGTAGACTGGATCGACTTTTGCCACAACAGCCATTAGACATCTAACCAAGTGGCAAGTACACTCAACCCTGATAAGTGATCACTTTGCCACAGTGACAGAATTGGACTTGCAACAACTACCTCCAATCCCACCACCCCCACCAAGATGGAACCAGGACCTAGCAGACTGGGTCTGCTTTCAAACAACCATAGAGGAATGGGCAGCAAGCTACACTCCCTCAGAGGACATAGATCAGCTAGAAAAAGATCTAGTTGATGCCTTTCACAATGCAGCCAACAGAGCTATGCCCCTGAAAACCACAGGAAGCAACTATACATACAAAGACTCCTGGTACTACTGCCCAGAAATCAGGAGTTTGAAAACCAGACTAAACAGAGTCACAAAAATATACAGAAGAAGGTCAACAGTAGAAAACAGAGAACTACTGCAAACAGTCAAAACGGAAACAAATCAAAGAATCCATGAAATAAGAATTGAAAAATGGATGGAATGGTGCTCAAACCTGTCAAGGTACACAACTCTAACTGAGCTATGGAAATGGCTACACAAAGTAGCCGGAAAAAAGAAGACTCCAATTGCCACACACCCACACCCACAAGAGGAGGCAGAAAGAATTGTAACAACCTTTGCAAACAGGACATTGTCAGCTAATCTCTCCCCTGAAACCAGAAGGCTACAGGAGCAACTGGCGCCAGCCAGGTGGGAAGAGATCAACAGAGCCTGCCTACAGCAGGATGATACTGACACCCCTTACACAGTTGAGGAACTAAGAGCAGTACAAAAAGCAGGAAAGGATACTGCACCAGGGGCCGACAAGATAACCTACACAATGATCAAGCACATGGGTCCAGCAGGAGAAACCGCATTCCTGAGGTTATTAAACAAAACACACCTTGAGCACACAAGGCCTCAAGCCTGGAGACAACAAGACACACAACCAATCCCTAAGCCAAAGGATCCAAGCAATCCTAGACCAATAGCCCTAGTATCCTGTATAGAAAAAACAGGAGAAAAAATGGTCCTAAACAGAATCAAATACAAAATCGGCCCCCTACACAAGCAGCTATATGCATATCAGGAAGGACTTGGCACCTCTGAATGCATTACTGAAGTATTAAGCTGCATAAACCAAAACAAGGCAACAATAGTCTTTATAGACTTTGAGAAAGCCTTTGAACTAGCAAGCCCAACAGCAATGCTGCAATCAGTGGCCAAAAAAGGAGTCAAAGGTCACCTACTAGCATGGACAAAGAACTATGTGCTAGGAAGGCAAGCTAGAGCCAAATTCCAAGGAGTGGTTTCTACCTATCATGAATTGGAAAATGGCACACCACAAGGAGGGATCCTAAGCCCCCTCCTATTCAACATCCTCATGGAAAATATAGCCTCACTCCAACTTCCCGAAGGAGTAGACATATTTGTCTATGCAGACGATGTATGTGTGATAGCTAGAGGAGCTTTCAGGACGATGAAAATGCAAAGAGCACTCAATGCCATCAGCCACAAGTCCAATGAGCTTGGACTAAAAATAAACATTGGCAAAACTAAGGCCATGTCAATTAAAGCCCCAAATCCCTTGCAACCACTCACAATAGGAATGGAGCCCCTAGAATGGGTGGACAAATATACATACCTGGGAGTAATAATAGACAAACAACTTACCTTTAGATATGAAATAAAATATCTCAAGGAAAGGACAAATGCCAGAACGGCAGTCATGAGGTACATGTGCAACCTCAAGGAAGGAGCAAATGAACATGTCCAAATGAAATATTATCAAGCCTGTACCAGAGCACTAGTGGAATATGCCTCCCCAGCCCTCACTGGGCTAACAGACATACAAAAAGGAAAAGTAGAAGTATTTCAAAACAATGCTATGAGGCTCATGCTAGGCGCTCCATTATGGACAAGACTGTGCAATCTAAGGATGGAAACCAGGCTACCGACCCTCGAAGATAGAATTGCAATGAGAAATGCAAGCACAGTTGCAAAGATGTTTCTATCAAACAGGGACTCAATCACCAAAAAAAAGGTTAGAGAGGAACTGGAGAAACATCCTGCAGTTCAAACCCCAAACTCTTATGGCAAAGATCACAGCAACAACATTAAGAGACTTGGGCTGGCCGGAATACTCCTACAACTGAACCCAGACACAGCACAGAGTATCCAACACATTCCACCGTGGAAAAAACAAGTAGCAAAATTCAGCTACACCAAGCTCCCAAGGGCAAAAGAAAACTGCACCATAGAGGAACTCAGAAATGCTGCAACAGCAGCAATGCAAACTGCAGAAACCATAGGAGCACAGATCTACTATACTGATGGTACAGTGGATCCAGGAACACAAACAGCGGGAGCTGCAGTTCACTCCTGCAATTTCACAGCATAATTTCACAGCATGCTGGAGGACATCAAACAATGTCTCCACCCTGCAGACAGAGCTTGTTGCAATACAACAAGCCCTAAGATACTCCATTGAGAATGAGGAAGGACCAGTAGTCATTCACACTGATTCACGATCCTCAATGCAAGCCCTACAGCAGGACAAAAACAAAGAAAACAAGTCCCTGATAGCTGATATCAAATCCCTCCTATATCAGCACAATGAAAGAAACAGGCTAGTAACATTCAACTGGATACCCAGTCACATAGGGATACCAGGGAATGAAAAAGCTGATGAGCTAGCCAAAAGCACCAGACACATCCAGAATATACGGGTGCACATACAGCCTGCACTACAACAAATCAAAAACAAAATAAAAACACACCTTAAGGACAACCTAATCAAGGATCTACACATGTGGGCAGAAAATGGCTCTCCCTCTGCCACTTGGTACAAATGGGCCACGGAGCTAGAACCCCCACCCATAGACAAAAACACCCCAAGGAAACAGGCTGTATGCATACACAGACTCCGGCTGGGTTACAAGGCAAACTGGGAAATCAGAGAGGACATCCAAAGACCATGTGATCACTGCGGTGACACGCCACAACACGCCCTCCTGCACTATTTACTTGAATGCAGGGAAACAGCACAGCTGAGAGGTGATCTACTAGTAGACACCAACGCACCAGAGGCCGGGAAAGCTGCGGCCACACTGGCAAAGGCAATTGTGGAAAGCTTTGACCCCCACTCACAGTTGCTTTCAAGATTACCTCCTCCAAGGTAAAGACCTCACATTCACACCACTCCATCCCATACCTTCATCGTAAGGCCCTATTCACATCATCCTCTGTACTTTCTTAGCTTAACCTACCACTAAAAATCTTTCCGCAGGGACCCTAGAGGAGTAAAGGGTTGGACAACCCCACCTGCATCCTTTTCTCTACATTTCAAAGCCTTACACTCCAATTTTCATACTACCACTATCCATGAAATGATGGCCCTCTATCACTAATACCATCATCCTTACCCTGTTCACAACTTTCTCTACCACTAAAAACCATTTCAAATTTCCTTTTATTTTGATAACCCACCTTATATCTTTTCAGATCACCTACGGGCCGACCAAGGGAAAGGCCCGTGCCAACAAGAAGTGTTGGCTGTAATACTCTACGAACGAACGATATGTATTCTCATTGCTGAGTTTGACAATGTCCTGAGCGGATGAAAGTACTAACTCCAATCAAGTCCTTTCGTGGCTATAATACATATATATATATATATATATATATATATATATATATATATATATATATATATATATATATTTCCTGGCACGCTGAGGGGGAACCACTCGGAAATCAAAATCTCCCTCAAATTGCCCAAACTGCCGTGTGGTAATTAGGAAAAGAGAGTTGGTGAGAAGGGTTCAATCTGTGCGTGTAGCCTGTGTGTGCATATACAGAATATCAAAATAATTAGCAGTCATATTTGACGGGTCGCGTACACTACTCTAATAATAATAGCAAGGACTTGATTTTAAATATTTTGAGGCGAGGATTTTCTGTATTTGTTTAACTTCTTGCTTTCAATAGTCATAAATCTATGCAAGCTTTGTAACAATATAGTTTGTCGAAACTGATTTAAGAAGACTAGAATAATGATAAGCTTGCAACAAGTTAAT
>NC_090764.1:33439986-33447486 GCF_036898095.1 Palaemon carinicauda
TACGGATAAAGTAAGGCATTTCTTATTAATAAATGCCAGTCAATATGAACATAAACAACGATCGCTCATAAAAATACATTGTCCAATGTTATAAATATCTTTTACTACTTCAATTTCATGTTCAGAACTCGCATATATTAACCCTATGAGATGTTAAGACTATCATTATATCTAATAATTCTGCTGTTTTCAACACATTAAGGCTATCAGATTTAATTTGCGAGGTATTGAAAGTCTGTGTAACGCCCATATTCACAGAATAATTCTTAAAATAGTAATGAAATCTATGATTTATAAGATACTTGGGTTTTCCAGCTCTGAATTTCCTTTCCAAGGACATTTTGCTCGTTTTGAGCTTTGCTAGTTTTTATTAGCTAAATAAATCACAAAAGAACTAAAGAAATTGTATTCAATTAACATTATCTATATTAAATTGCAGCTGTACTTAACATCAAACACGACTCTATAGCTTATGCTAACATCTAAGCGCTCAAAATATGACAATGAATCTTACCTGCGACAATGGAACGGATTTGATTTTCCATCCTCTGCTTCTTCACTGACGTAAGTTGAAATGCAACTAGATTCAAAGACCTTTTACGCCTCTCATCTCACACTGAAATTCAGTGTTTATCTAAACAGAGGTGTCAAGACACGGACGAATATCAATTTCCTGAAATATGAGATAAAGAAATGGCGTCAAAGAATATTTTCTGACCTTTTAGTAACTGTTACATATGAGTCTCGTCACATTAAAATGAAGATAAATAGGATAGAATAGTTTATTATTTTTTAATGAAAGGAAACATTTTATTATTGTAAAGACAAGTTTTCGTTCTCCTAATATTCATACAATGCTGAAAATATTATCTTTATAAATGACTTAACATAATATAAATTTGAGTACAGTCTGATGTCTTTTATTTACATATGCATTCATAAAAATACATACAGAAATATATATGCATATACGGTAAATTATACATGTATGAATATAACTAAATAGATATACATACAAATAAGTTTACACACACACAAACATATATATATATATATATATATATATATATATATATATATATATATATATATATATATTCCTCGAAAGGCTATTTTTGCAAAGATTACCTCTCAAACGTTTAGAGAGAATAGTCTCTACAGGCTTCTCTGTCTATTAGAAACTCATTTGCTTAATTTCTACAGCAGTTGACCTAAAAAAAAGTTGAATTTACCTGACTAGATGAAAAAAAAAAATCGAGAATGATCATCAAATTGGAATTCAATGTTGGATGTCGAAAGCTATTTGTATAATGTCCTGCCAGTATCACCATTAGAACGAAATGTTTTCGTAACTTGTTATGATCTACTGCAATGACTACACTATTATAAAAGCAAAACTAAATTTACTATTAAAAAAATAGGAAAGTTTATTTTCCCCATAATATTAAGAATGTAATTGGATATAGCTTTATAAGCCTTGTCGAAACAATTTTTGAACAGAAGCTACGATAACCCCCTTTCCTGGTATTTCATTGAATAACACTAAAGTGTACTCTTTCGCAGGTCACTTTACCATCCAACAAAGGTTCTCACTCTAAATGAGCAATTAGTCTCTCATTAGCCTTAATGAAAAGCACATTTACTAACCAAAGTCGCAGGAATTAATCCGAAGGTGTTTTCAAAATTTGTATTATAGGATTTCAATCATGATTCCAGGAATAATATTAGAATAGACATATTGTTACTTCGAAAAAAAGACTTACATAGAGTGAATTACTTTTGTTTTGGGCCAAAATCCCTGAGTTGAAATTGAAGAAAATTTGATGAAAGGTTGAACAGCGGCAGGATAGAAAGGAAGCGGGAATAGACGTAAAAAATAAAAGGCCAAAAAGTAGGTGATGCTAGAGGCTGGATCAGGGGAGGTACACTGGCACCGATAACCCCATACTGGACATATAAATACATAAATGATTTAATAATTTATTCTAATTTCAATTTATTTAGATTTCGTCTTTTGTTACAATCTTTCATGAGTTTCCTTTATCGTTAGGGAAATATTTATCTCAAATTTCAGTCATGTTGTGAAATGACGTTTATTATTATTGCTATTGTTGTTTTAGCTGCTGCTAATTTGAAAATGCTTTGACAATTATAAATCCTAATTTTCATGTACACAAAGAGCATCCTATTTTGTTCTAGAGATTATCAGCTCCATCAACACATGGAAAAGTCCTCTCCATTCCTATATAACATTTTGCAAATATTTTCATCGACATATCTCAAGAATATATGAATATAAATTATATTTAAAGAAAGCAAAACCTACAATGACTTTTGATAGATTCAATTTATTTTTGCTATATTTTTCTTTAGCGATACATATTTTTATCCACCGTTAACTAAGTTATTTTCAGTTTCTTTATCAATACACCCCAACTCCCCAAAAGATATTTGAGAGGCTGTAAGTGGGGGGAGGGGGAATTGAAGGCAACGAACTTTATTTCCACAGACAGCGAGCTCATATACAAGAGTTTTAGAGCAAGACGGTTACAAAATTCAAACAAAATAATTCCTGAAGGGCAAGCTTAAACAGGTTCTGTTAACAGTGAGGTGTATAGCGAGAAAATTATGTTACAGTGTACAAGCGTGTGTGAAACACGTGTGGTATAACATGAATAAACCTTTTTTTGGCACCGTTAATGAAATTCGCACTGGAGAATAAAATTAGAAATATTTCCTAGTTGCAGAATACTTTTTTCCGCACACGGGGAGAAAATAACGATGAGATATTTCATTTTTAAAAAGAAATATTTTCGTGCAGGAGTATATTAGAATACGTTTTAATAAGACTTCTTGAGGACAATAGTCAGTCCAGACGCTGAGATCAAAAGCACTATTTGGAAGGGTACCTTACGATGATATATCTGCATATAGTTTTTCTTTCATTTTACAACCCTTTTAATCAAGTATTTCAATATATGTTACTATGCGAAATAAAATTAAGTACAAAATTTCTATACATTATTCATACTTGGTTGCAAAATATTTAACAAAATATATAATCCTTACTTTGTTACAAAATACTTAACAATCTATCTCATCAATACGTTGTTATGGAATATTTGACAAAATATCTAATCCATACGTTGTTGCAAAATGTTTAAAATATCTAATCCATACGTTGTTACAAAATATCTAAGATATCTAATCCATACGTTGTTACAAAATATTTATCAAAATATCTAATCCTTACGTTGTTACAAAATATTTAACAAAATATCTAATCCTTACGTTGTTACAAAATATTTAACAAAATATCTAATCCTTACGTTGTTACAAAATATTTAACAAAATATCTAATCCTTACGTTGTTACAAAATATTTAACAAAATATCTAATCCTTACGTTGTTACAAAATATTTAACAAAATATCTAATCCTTACGTTGTTACAAAATATTTAACAAAATATCTAATCCTTACGTTGTTACAAAATATTTAACAAAATATCTATTTCATATCAAACGAGAGGGATAACATGGCATACGGTCTTCGAGAAATGAGAAACTTGAACTTGGTGTCTGCTACTGATGTAAAGTACAACAAGGGAAAGATGAACTATAAGTTAAAACAAGAAAAAATTGTTTCTCCAATATTGATTAGAAAGAGAGAACTGTCAAAAGAGGCTGCCAGATGATAGAACTAGTATTTCGGCAGGGAACTTTCAGATATCATCAAAATTACCTGACATACTCGTTGTATGGATTTACCCACAGTTAACGTTGTGGGAAAAAAAAAAAAAAAAAAAAAAAACAATATATATATGAAGAACAGAGTTTTACAGAAAAATTTGAATTCGACGTTTCTGGCCAAAAAATAACTTTTCTTTCAACTTACTTTTCGATTTAATATATTTAAAAACATAGCTACAGTTAAGTAGAGAATGTCAATACTCCTAAAAAAGTATTGTTGTCTAATAAATAAACAAATTATGGTAGCCTATTGGAAACGTCCCTGCCTAACATTCTGCTCGACTGGGGTTTGGGACCCTTTCAAGCTAGATAGTTTCTAATAGTGTCTGCAACCTTACTATCATTGTGAGCTAGGGATGGGGGACCCTAAAGATCTACCTGTTGAGTCATCAGCAGCCACTACCTGGCCCTCCCTGGACCTAGACTGATAGATAAGGGACTTGGGCGCAGATCATATTAATATATGGTAAGGCCATTCTAGGGTAATATCCTGTCACTTGCCTGTGCAATGCATGAGCCACCTTTAAAGCTCTAAAGGTAATTATTTGTTGGATTTCCTTCATATAATCAATTATAAATGTAACTTGAATAATTAACTAACGTACATAAATAATATAACATTATTGAAAATTACTCAATTAGAGGCATGCGAAGAGCAAGCAAACAATAGTCTTTTCAATATATATATTTTTCACTGACATGATGTTATCTTTTATGAACATATATAGCTGCATACACATGCCTTTTGCCACAGCTCTACTATAAAAAAAAAAAAATCCATGAAAATAGTTTTGCAAAATTTGCACGTGCAAATCCAAGCGGGATTACATTCAGCTCGCTGTACAGAAGAACTGGACAATTGAAAGCTTCATCAGGTAAATGTTGGGGTTATATTAGTCGAGCAAATATCATTTAGTAAAACTAAAATACTCTGGGTGTTTGTGCAACTTACAGTAATAAAAAGTTACAACGAGTAATAATGAAAATTTTCTTTCCTATATAATAAAACATAAATCTAAGTGCTTCGATAAAGTGGGTTTGACCATAAACGTGCAATATGCTGTGTGATACACAAAATACATAAGAATGTATGCAATAAACTGATCTTGTAGGTCATGTAGTGCGTAGGATCCCCTGTGGGAAAGTAAAATGTAATGAAAAAAAACTCAAAACAAAAGTAAGTAAAGAATGAAACAAATAGAATTGTGTACTTCGAATTGATTGAATATTGCGACGAAATGAACATAAGAAAATGGTTATGAAATAGGAAAATACACAGGGAAATGGCGTTACTCTCCGAATGATGGCATGAGTGATGCAGTTAGTTTCAAAGTCAAGACTTGTCACCTAACTTGTATGCAATACCGAAATAATCTTACACAGAGCCAAACGTAAGATCATGTGTATGAAAAAAGGCTTAATCATAAATGAATGACACAGAAAGGAACGTCCACACTAGGCAACGATTGGTAAAAGTTACTGAAAAGTGTGTTGAATATGCAACCTAAGAAAGATTTTGAAGCGACAAAATATTCCGTTATATATATATATATATATATATATATATATATATATATATATATATATATATATACTGTATATATATATATATATATATATATATATATACTGTATATATATATATATATATATATATATATATATATATATATAAATATATATATATATATATATATAGATATATATATATATATATATATATATATATATATATATATATATATCTATATATATATATATATCTATATATATATATCTATAATATATATATATATATATATATATATATATATATATATATATATAGTTTATTTCTGAAGATAAAGTCATTTTGATATGAACATTCTGGCACTTAAACCGTCTGATCTGGTCTGCTTGCCAATTCAAATCGAATCATATTGCGACACAGTAAATAGGACATAAAATCTATTACGTGAAAATAAGAGAGAATCCAATTGCTTTTATGTGCATTTGAGAGAATAACCGAAACTATATTCTAGTAAGGACAATTATGTGAATTTTCTATGAACAATTACATGAATAATTGGAGTAAAACAGCTCGAATTTACTATAATGGGAAATCGACGTTGTTACAAGCAATTAATGGGACTTCGGCCATTTCGTGTAACCTGGCAAATAAACTCCCAAATTAAAAAATAAATCCCTAACTGGAATATTTGTCGTCTCTCCTTCATATCATCGGCCGTAAATTGAGCAAATAACAATCAACACACGCAATTGACATAACAGCTTAATTGAAATCATGCTCACCTACTGTCTTTTAAACCAAATATTTATATAAATGTTATCCTTTAGGGAACAAGTATAATTGCAATCATATATTTTGTGCCCCAGTTCATAATTTTTTACATAATTTTAGAAAATTTCAACGATTGCAGTCAAGGGTCTGAAAACTTCATATATATATATATATATATATATATATATATATATATATATATATATATATATATATATATATATATATATATATTCATATATATATATATATATATATATATATATTCATATATATATATATATATATATATATATATATATATATATTCATATATATATATATTCATATATATATATATTCATATATATATATATATATATATATATATTCATATATATATATATATATATATATATTTACATATATATATACATATATATACATATACAGTATATACATATATACACATATGCATACATATATATACATATATATATACATATATACATACATATATATATATATATATATATATATATATATATATATATATACATATATATACATAAACATGCATATACATACATATACATATACATATACATACATAATATTTTCTTCACAATATAATCAATAATGGGTATCACGATCATGAAATGAACTTAAAATCATATACTTCATAATTCTGAATAGAACATTACACGTTAAAACATATGAATATGGATAAAGCCAAATATTCGCATGGCTACAGCAGTCAATGTTCAAACCAATTTGTATCGCAGTTCATTCATACTGTTACTTAATATGAAGCCTGTTCAGTACCGTTCACCAGCTAATGGTAAGATCACATTTCGAAGATCATGTTGCCAATAATATTAATGAATAGTGAAATAATCGATCAATAAACATCGAAAAATCTAACTCATACTGACCGACCACTCGCTTTTACAAAGCTAAATGATAAATGACACTTCTATGAAAAATTTCAATTTTATCATCATTTAGAAACGACCATAAGTAAAATTTGAGCCTCATCAGGCATAAGCCATTATTAAACCGGATCTTTAATGTATATATATAAATGGCATCAAAGTAATAATAACGGTAAAATCAATCGAAGATTTAGACGCTTACCTATATGTAGTTCGCAACTTGTCACGGATTGAATAACAGAAACCGGTAACGCAAATCACTACACTAAATAAGAACACTTTGTAATACCGCCCACTCCAAACAACGTCCCACGTTCGTCTGTTAAGAATTTTTATATATATATCACTCTCTCAGAGATTAGTATTATTGTTTTGAGTCCTTTCATAGTTCAATTGGAGAATCGCCGTGGTATAGAGATGTAAACAAGCTTATCCCATAACGGGCGATTAAGTGATAATTATACAGGTTAAGAAATACTCTGAAATCAGTAAACATAAATTTTTACTATATTCTTTCATCATTTTTCATCTCTATGATAATCTTAACAAGTTCCC